>NC_141041.1:47717500-47887500 GCF_052040795.2 Danio rerio | reverse complement strand
TCCTAGATGAACCTGCATTATTTAGCGGTTGTTATCTCAGAATGACATACATTTGAATGTTGTGACTGACCAATCAGAATTGTTTATTCCAGACAGCCTTAGCACCTTAACAATCCAATGAAACTCTACAGAACCATTTTGTGTGGTTGTGTGTGTAGGGGAAAGTTGGAAATGACTACACACATGTAATTAAAACAATGCTACACTTATTAGATTTGTATTGTCAATCTAATCTGATGTTCACATTTAATTTACTAAGAAACAACCAACCCAAGCTCATTCTGGAAACGTAGCCTCGCGGACGTTTTTGGAGACCGCGATTTACGTGGCCGGAGGTACGTAAAGGCCGAGATTGTTTTTTTTCGAGCGAACGCTGCGGGGCGGTGTGGCGCTGCTCCGCCCCTCCTCTTCGCGCTCGCCGGCCGACGGCTCGCCTCCGAGTGGAGGGCTTTCCCGAAGCAATCAGTTTGTCCGCCTAGCTCACAGCGTTGCGTCAGCGGAGTGGAGGCCCCGGAGGAGGAGGACGAGCCGGAGCGGGTTCCGGAAATCAGGTAAGACGAAAAACGGAATCCGGAAAATAAGGGCGAGAACGCGGCGGTATCCGAAAACGCGGTCGAAATCGAAAACGGGGGCTTTTGCTTTTTTTTTTTTTTTCGATCCGGCGGCTATTCGTGCGAGAACGGCGCAGGCGCGAACGCCGCACGCTCCCAAGAGGCGCCCGCCCGAGACGCGAAAAAGCGCGCACAGCGGCCTCTCGCGAATCCGCGAAAACAAAAAACCGCTCGAATACGTACCTCCCGGGACGTAAATCGCGGTCCACAGAAACGCCGCGGGGCTACGTTTCCACAATGAGCCCGGGTTGGAAACAACTCTGCAATTAATATCATTAAATCAAGTTCAAATAAATCAGACAACAGAATCATTTATAAATACAGTGATAGCTGGAGGCAGCAGGGTGAGAGGTGATGGGAAATTAAGCTGTATGGAATGGAAACAGGAGGTTCGGTAGGTTTGGGCTAATGGAAGCGCTTTATATGGGATTGAATTTGTCCCCAATGCCAAGGACATCAGCAGATATGCTCTGCTCTTATCTTGCCCTGGGACTCTGAAAGCCACTTTAATGGAAATCTTTTAGAAGATTTTGAAAATTCTACTCTACAGTTTTTTTCCAAATGTCTTTATCTGGAACTAAAAGAGGAAGAGAGAGACATTTGACAAACAGCAGGGGTTTTCGGAGATACCTAAAAGAACCACAATTTTCCTTTAAATAAATCACACAGAGCGCAAGATGTTGTGGAGTGACATATATGGAATTCAAGAGTTCACACTTAGCTGATGATTGATTATAAGCCAGTTTGGTATGCTGTCCCGGCAGAGAGCCCTGAGCTCGAAGGTTCTTGAGCCCTAGGCTCCCTCCCGTTTGGAGGAAGAGAGGGGAGTCTTGAGCTCAGGTAGATTTCGACAACTCCCCCTTGATAAGAGCTGATGACTAAAAATTGAATGCTATTAAAAGATATGCTGCATTATGAGATTACCTGTATTGCAAATTTAGATTTATCAATTTACTTGTTGTGCATGTTTTTGGAATGTGGGAGGAAACCAGAGGACCCGGGGAAAACCCATGCAAGCACGGGAAGAACATGCAAACTACACACAGAAACGACCACCGGCCTGTTAAAGGACTAGAACCGGTGACGCTCTTGCTGTGAGGTGACAGTGCTAGTCACTGGGCCACTGTGCTGCCCTATGGAGGGAAAGGTGAAAAGGTACGGGTGGAAGGGGGGATTCTTCAAATCGAAGATGACTGTAGTGAAAAAACCCTGGCTCTTTATAGTGGGTTAGGAATGGCCTGATTGATGGATCATGCATGCTAATGCAGAACCAGCTGTGTTCAATCATAATCACGTGCTCCTCTCGAAATTAGTTTATGAATAAACTTCACTTAAAAACGCTGTTAGGATACAGTAACTCTTTGTTTGAAATGCTGTACTTGAGGCTAACTGCAAAACTTTTACTTACAATGTCAATCTAAAATCCTATTGGTAACTGCAACCCCAAATCAGAAAAAGTTAGGACAGTATGGAAAACGCAAATAAAATATAAAGTAGTGATTTACAAATTTAATTTGACTCCCATTTCATTGCAGACAAGGGCACAAGCCTAAGCTGAACAACTGTGGTCTTCAATCCCTCAGGCGGCACTGCATCAAGAATTCTCATTCATCTATAAGTGATACCACCACATGAGTTCAGGACCACTTTGGCAAACCTTTGTCAAGGTATTTTAATTGTATGTATGTATCTCATATTGTCATGTGTATTTGATTGTTTTTCCTTGTTTCCTAGCCTGTTGGTTAATGTTTTTGGTGATTATTTTTTGCAGGTGTGATGCGTTATATTCATACACTAAATACTCTGTCTCCGAGGAAGTTTAAATTTGGATTTTTATTAGAAATCTATTTTGTTAGTATATGTATGCATCTCAGGCGATGCAGTGGCGCAGTAGTTAGTGTCAAGCAAGAAGGTCGCTGGTTCGAGCCTCGGCTGGATCAGTTGGTGTTTCTGTGTGGAGTTTGCATGATCTCCCTGCGTTAACGTGGGTTTCCTCTGGGTTTCCCCACAGTCTAAAGACATGTGGTACAGGTGAATTGGGTAAGCTTTAAGCTTGGTCCTTGTGCTCAGGACCAAGGAAGAAAAGGATCATCCTAACCGCTACCAGCAACAGATGCAAAAAAAATTGGCCAGACTCTGTCATGGTATTTCATTTTTAATTTGGCTCAAGACTTTCTGACCAGCCTGATCTCACAAGGATACGCAAGTATTTTACGCTTTGTCAGTTTAGTTGCTAATTCGTACGAAAATGTACGATTTTAAAAAGGAGGCATGGCACCCAACCCCACCCCTAACCCCAACCAACACTGGGTGATAAGCAAATCGTACTAAATTATAAGAATTAGATTGTACGAATTCATACGAATTCAAAAAGTTACAAATTGCCGTGAGATTGCGTTGTCCAGTCTCATTCACTTCGATTCATTTTTAGACGTTAGAAGCAGCCCGTTTTGCTGCTAGATGTTGCAAACTAATATTTTCATATTATATTATTTTGGCTAGTCTGTTTAGTCATAAGCAAAATTGTTTGTAAAGCAAGTAGCTTGATCATTTTTGCCATTTATTATTCCTTGTCATTTCTCCCACAGGCAATTGAATCGGAAGTTCTAAAACAATCACAAAAATGTCCGTATGTTCTAAAAGATTGACCAAGATTGCCACTTACAAAACGTAATGTATATTGTAATAATAATATTATGAATTCATTCATTCATGATGGTGCATACATACAGTATGGATGTTTCTTATTTTCATTTATTTTAATGGAAAAAAAAAAAAACTGAATTCATCCAATCTTAGAAATTTAGCAGTGTGCGAGTTAGCCAGTACTTAGATTGTAGATCATCTGCAAAAAATACTTTTCTTACATTAAGTAGGGCCAAACTTTATTTTGATGGTCCGTTTGTTGAATTAAGTTACATTGCATCTGCAAGCCAACTAATTCTCATTAGATTCTAAGAAGACTGCTAGGTTAGGGTTTAGGGTTAGCGTAAGTTGATATATACTTGCTAAGTTTCTTACAGTCAGTTCTTTTGAACGAGCACGATCAGCAGATATTACGCAGACACTAATCTACTAATACTCAAATGGACCATCAAAATAAAGTATTTGTCTTGTTTCTAGTCTGGTTGTCTTTAAAAATTTTTAGATAAGTTAAAAATACCATTTTGTTTTAAGAAATAATAATACAAAATTAAGTTGTTTTTCCTTACAACTTAATGTTATTTTATTCACTCCATGGCAGATAATTTATTTCAAACCAAAATAAAACTTTACTCCACTTGCAAATTATTTAGCTTATTTAAAAACAAAAGAGATTTAATTTTGACTCATTATTTATGAAAACAAAACAATGCGTTTATTTGTCTAATATATTTAACTTAATGTAATAATTTCTTGATATTTAGACTGGAAACAAGACAAAAACTCTAATTATTTGAAGTGTACAAGCAGCTTTAGGCTTTTTTCTTCTTTCACTCCCTAAACATCCTTGTTCTGTTGTTCCTTTCCTGTAGTCCCGGTAAGCCTGGTCAGTCAGGACTGATGGACACAAAGGAATCCTTTTTTAATAAAGCTGCTTTCAACCAACATGACACACAAAACATTGTTTTGATTTTAGTTGCAGGATGCAAAATATTTCCCATCCACTTTAAGTTTTTACAACCTTTAGCATTCATCCAGACCCAAAATACATACAGTGAGGATTTTGCACTTGACAAATGTGGATTTACGAAAATATCCACTGGTCTGTGACATGAAGTGTCCACTTATTTCCCCCGGGAAATTATAGGCCACACACAAAATCGAATCACAGCACAATGATCCAGTGTGAGCGTCAATGAAGTCCCAAAACCCTGAAGCCTCTGCATATCACAGCGGGCCATGAAGCCCTCCTGCTGCGCTGCTTCAGACCTTAAATCTGTCCCCTTTTGTTGTTTTAGACCACAATGCTATTTGGCAGCAATCTCAAACCGATAGACTTTGATTTACTGAAAGTTTCCCAAGCCTTTGGGAACACAGCAGGTGGCAGTGTGAAATAAATAACAAAAATGAACAACATCAAAATATAAATGGGAAAATTCCATGAAAACCAACAAGATTATTTTTCATTCTAAAGATGAGAAAGAGAGATTTGTATTTTTAACCAAAACGTTTTACATTTACATACAATTTTCATACATTTATTTTCTTTTTGGTCTTTAATAATTAAGGATTTCTACAGCAAAATGAATTGCCAACTTTCAATTATAATACATTGAATCTGAAAAGTTTAACAGTATCTCAACTATTGCAATACGCAAGATTTATTTTTACTTTATATTTAGAGCAAACATTTATAACCGAGCATTTTTAAAGTGCTAATTTGCATTATTTGAACACCACTGATTGGAAACGAAAATTAAATATTATCTCTTGCTTTTCTCTTTTTTTTATTATTATTATTTTTTTTATAATTACAACATCAAGTCCCACTAGCCCAAAACTGTCAACCCTCCCCTTTTTCCTGGGAGTCTCCTGTAATTTACAGTTCTATCCCAGTATCATCCTGTAAAAGTATTTCATCATGTTTCTCAATCTTTCTATGAAGGGTGGCCATAATATACACAACCCATACCGCTGAACCACCAGGGGACGCCCCTTGCTCTTAAATGTGAATCCAGTCTGTGCTTTCATTTTTTTAGGCATGAAAACACTTTTAAATTGTGCTGTCAAACTTAGTGCGTTAACACATGCGATTAAATTGAAACATTTAACTTGTTAAAAAAAACTATCACAATTAATGCAGTTGCAGGTTTTTTTTTTTTTTTACTTCCTGTTGTGGTCGATGTGTGTTTAACATGATAGGAAATATGGATAAGACCAAGGAAGCACTTTTCAAAGGCAAGTTTCAGTATAAAACAATTAATGTCACAAGGCTCTCCAGAGTTTCATGCAATTTCAGGTGTTTCATTTTAACTTTCGACTTCTGTTTTAATGGAATTTTGATACCGCATGGCGAACGGAAATAAAAACCTCCGATAATCAACAATCGCTGCTTACATGGAAGACTCTTAATAAGAGTATTATTTTAAACATATTAAAATCTGAGTATTGGTGTCCATATAAATGTACTCAGAATGTGTCAGATGAAGTCGCTAGCTGTCAGGGGGGTGGGGGGATCTTCAAAAAACGAAGAAAAGGAAGTAAAGTAATGCTGCGGTCACAGTAGAGTTTGTTCGTGCGAAATTCTGTCGAACAGCGCTGCGAATTATAATGGGATTATAATGGTTAATGGGATTAAACAAGATAATTAGACATTAAAAAAGCAAGCGATTGGTCCATATTTACAATTTTGGTCCAGAGTTAATGTTTGGATCTTCGATTGGTCTCACACAATCATGTGATGCGATTTCGCTGGTCAGAGTTCACCAAGCTTGAACTTTGCAATGCAGCGAACTGCAAAACTTGTCACACAAGCTTGCGTTTTCCGGTCTGACGCATTCATGTGTGTATGAATGGAAGTCTATGGGGAGAAAAGTGCAGTGTGAGCGCAGCTTTAGACTGGATATTTTTGTTGAGTTTGAATGATTCGATTGGCTTGCTAAGGATTTCGGATGGGGGACCAGCCACGGTCAATCATATCACGTGCTCCTCTCGACATTAGTTTGTGAAACTAAAGCTGCGGTCACACTGGGCTTTTCCTTCCATAGACTTCCATTCATACGCACGCGAATATGTCAGACTGGAAACGCGGGGTCATGCATCAAGTTTCGCAGGTTGCTGCAGTGCAAATTTTAAGCTTGGTGAACTCTGACCTGCGAAATGGCATCACTCGACCGCGTGAGAACAATCGAGAATCAAAACATGACATCTCTGGACAGAAATTTCAAACATATAGCAATCGCTCGCTTTTTTAAATATCAAACAATCTTGTTTAATCCCGCCCCTTTTCGCAGGGCCGCATGACAGAATATCGCATGCTTAAACTCTAATGTGACCGCAGCTTTAAGCTGATTCTGTTCAATTCTGTTATACAGTGCTGCGAAAAGGGGCGGGGTTAAACAAGATGATTAGACATTCAAAAAAGCGAGCGATTGCTCCATATTTTACATTTCTGTCCAGAGAGGTCATGCTTTGATGCATTCACGTGCATATGAATGAAAGCCTATGGGGAGAAAAGTCCTGTGTGACCGCAGCTTTATCTGTGTCATATTTGCCTCGCTTTTATTTACTTTCTGTTTCTTTGAAACGTCGCAGACGAATGTGGCCGCTGGGATCTGCTTTCACCGCTGAACATTTGCTCAGAGTAAACGTTTGGTATTTTTTGAAGAGAAGCAATATGGTGATACTCATCCCGAGGTCCTCAGATTATGCGGAGTCACTGATTGGATCCAAGACCAGCGACGTGATGATCCCAAGGATTCCATATCCGGGACCAGGCCATATCCTGAGCTGCTGCTGCGCTGATGGTCGTGGGCAGTGGAGAACATGAGTCTGATTCCAGCGACGTCCCAGGGACAGACGAGTCTTCGCTGAGGCCATCTTCCAGCCTTAACCACGGCGAATGAAGCTCTGCACAAGACTTTTGGCCAGCGAAGAAATTAAAATGGTCATGCCCAACTGAGTCTGGTTCCCTCAAGGTTTTTTTTCATCACTCCCATTAGGTGAAGTTTTTTTCCCTCTCCGCTGTCGCCACTGCCTCGCATTGTTCAGGATTGGTAGAGCTACGCATCGATGAATTGGCTCTTCAGTGTTTGAACTCTCAGTAATGATTAAATCACACTGAACTGAGCTAAACTGAACTGAACTGAACTTAAACACTAAAACCTGAACCACACTGTTCCAGTTACTGAACCACACTGTTCCAGTTACTATGACCATTTATGTGAAGCTGCTTTGACACAATCTACATTGTAAAAGCGCTATACAAATAAAGCTGAATTAAATTGTATGTCAAAACTGACATTAATCTTTAATAAAGCTATCAAAGTGGACAGCATCCAGAACATCGGATTTACATAGCCATCCACCATGTTAGCTGAATCGGTCACATGACTGAAATGTGTTCTTGTTTTCGACCCTCCGTTATCACAGTCCACAGTGCAACATGAAAATGCATTTTTCAATTGTATCCACTTTGGACAGCATTTTAAAAAAAGATTGGCATCAAAAAGAAACAACATCTTAGTGAGGAGAAAACATGTGTTTTTAAACAAAAACATATGAGTGGACATAGCTTTATTATTATCGTTATATACTGACACCCTGAGAGAGAGAGAAAGAGAGAAGCATATCTAAACCAAATCTCTTTTGAAAGGCTGAAATAATTTATCACAATTACTTTTATGATGTGTAGAAGTAACACTTTTTTTTACTTTAGAAACCATTTTGACTCTCATTGCATTTGAGACTGCCACCTTGGGATACGAAAACGGGCTGAAATCCAGTATAATAGGAACATATTTCAGGTTTTAAGGACTATTTTAGCCATACCGACAGTGACATTATAGGCAGAAGGAAGGTGTCCAGTCCATTTCCCCCTTCAGCCAGGAATTTAAGAGGACACACAGCTCACATTGTTATGACCTGGACTTTATCTAATCTTGAGCTGGAATTGAATTGGATTGGATGAAGCCACAGTGCTCTTCTCAGAGGAGCTGGAGCAGGTTGGTGGAGAGCTTGTTTATGAATGCCTAATGCGAGGCAGAGGAATTAGAGGCGCCTGCTTGAATCAATATGTTCACCATCCATGTAATTAAGTGGCCTCTGAGCCCTGCCTGTGGAATGCCCTTCCAGAACCTTCACCCCTTAATGCTTAGCATTGTCCGAACAGACAAATGGAATTATGCTGTCCTTTTCTCCTTAATGATTCTTGGATGACTGTATTATTGGCTTTGCCATCTCAGGGTAATGGATTGGAATACACTGATAGTATGACCCTTTTATATTGACCTCATCAATTGAGCATACCTGCAGTAAAATTAGTATACCTCTTGATGCCTGCGGACACACTAGAAACTGTCAAGATAATGGTAGCATCCATTATTTTTAATGTGACATTATGTGTGCTGTATAGCTTGTATATGTCATAATTATTTATGACACTGTCTGGCCTTGTCCAACGAGAAGGCGCCATATCGTAATTATTCTTGACTTTCTGGCGAACTTTGTTTTGAGAAGCATCAAAGGGAAACGTGGGTCACAAAGTATTTATTGCATGGACCAGTGGAGGCAACAATATTCCACCCACTCAAATGAGACACACAAATGCATTTTGTTAGAATTGGAATTATAAGTTACGAGTAAAGCTGAGCTCATACTGCAAGTTGACGGATCATTGTTCAGACTGCATTAGTCTGTAGTGTGCCATTCAGTTGCTGCTGTGTTCACACTGCATCATAGATCCAACCAGTGCTTAATTTGTGAATTGCGAGGTCTCGGAACAGATCGGGAGATTGGGGCGCTTGATGGTGGAGGGGTGTCGAAGATGAAAGTGAAAAAGGTTAGAGAGTCGCGGAAGAAAGTGAAAGGGAACAGCGGACGGAGGAGGAGTGCGGTTGAGGAAGGAACCTGTAAAATAAGGTGCCGGATCAGATTTTAAATTAAGCCCTGGACCCAACCCTGGCTCATTGTAACTACATGCTCAGGGCTATATTTTTGGGAATCTCAAAATACAGGCTCGGGCTACGTCTGCTTGCAGTTTTCTTTTTGTTTTCACAAATCCACAGGCCACTGTGGTAATCTGACAATCTCAGGGTGCTTTCACACCCGCCTTATTTAATTCGGTTGAAGTGTGGTTTATTCATAAACTAATTTCGAGAGGATCACGTGCTTATGATCAACACGGCTGGCTCCTTATTAGCTCCGTAATCAGCCCTATTAGATGATTACGGAAGCATTATAAATAACCTGAGTTTATCACTCCAGTTATCTTCGTCTTGAAGCTCCCCCCTTTCCACCCCATTCATCCTCCTCCTTTCCTGATTGGGCGACACGGTGGCCCAGTGGCTAGCACTGTTGCCTCACAGCAAGAACACTGCCGGTCCAGCCTTTCGGGCCGGTCGATGTTTTTGTGCGGAGTTTGCATGATCTCCTCGTGTTCGCGTGGGTTTCCCCCGGGTTCCCCGGTTTTCTCCCACCGTCCAAAACATGAACCATTGCCAAATCGACTAAAACAAATTATCACTCAATACAACCTCAGTTCACACTTCTCACGGTGACAAGCAGGGGAGTTCTCGAGACCTACCTGACCTCGAACTCCCCTCTCGCCCTTCTAACGGGAGGGAGCCCCGGGCTCGAGGATATTACGAGCTCAGGGCTCTCTCCCGGGACAGCATGCCAAATACGCTTTATTGATTATCAGCTAAGTGTGAACTCTTGAATCGCACTAGAGTTCACTTTCCCTCTTGGTGCGGTTCGTTTGGGCAGGTGTGAATGCAGCAATCGTACTCGAGTGCGCACCAAAAGCGGACCAAAAAAGCGTACCAAGACCTGCTTGAATAGTTGATCTCGGTACACTTTCAAACGAACCCTGGAGCGGTTCGTTTGTGGTGAGAATATGATCCGAACTACAACAGACCCAACTGCAAAAAGCACTGCGCCTTTTAAACTAATCCAGCTGCCGTAGGCCGATGCGCTGTGCATAATGGGATATGGAGGAAAAATATTTGTTGACATTTGTTGATAGAGAGAGAGAGGGAAAAACATTCCCTGATGGATCGTGCATGTGTTTGGACTGTGGGAGAAACCAGAGCAAACCCACGCAAACACAGGGAGAACATTAAAAACTCCACACAGAAATGCCATCTAACACAGCCGGGACTCAAACCAGTGACCATCTTGCTGTGAGGCAACAGTGCTAACCACTAAGCCACCGTGCCACCTCCTGAAATAATAATAATAAAAAAGTCAGAACTTGCTTTAGGTAGCATACAGATCATTTTAACTTTTTTTTTTTGGCTCGCGCGGCCCACTACAGATATCAGATGTTGAAAAGTGAATGACCTATTTAAAGTTTTATTTCAAGCCGCTGGCAAGTTTGATAGTCCAGTTTTAAATTCAGTGAGGGTGTCACGAGAGGAAAGCACAGTAAACTTTCTTGAAACTGCACCAAATACATCTGAACCTAAGATTGAGTATGTTCAGCTGTGTGTGTTTTTTTGTGTCTATGATCTGTGTGGAATATCACAGGATTTATCTAATATGTGCTGGAAATTCAGATAAATGTGTTTTCCCCCTAAGTTAACATGATCCCCAACTGATTCATAACACTGGCTTGAAGACCAGTTGAAATGTTTTTACTTTAGTTTATTCGTTTAACTCATGTATGTATTTGTTTATTAATTTTAACCAGTTTCTCAACTGCTTTTGCTTTTCTTCCTTTAAAATCATTGATAGACTCCCCTTTTTTTCTGGTATGGAGGCTGAAAAGCTGTTTAATTTTTAATGCTCAAATATCTAAAATTCTGAGGCTTCATTAAAAATTGGTAAGAAAAAACGTCAGGAGTCAGCTCTGGTTGAAAAGTCAGACACATGTTCTTTGGTAAGAGTAAAGAAGTGTGTAAATGCTTTAAAGACAATTTACAGGGGAATAAAATGTTTCTTGCCATATAGGACTAGATTCATTTGTTTGGTTTCCTTCGGCTTAGTCCCTTTATTCATTGGGGTCACCACAGCAGAATGAACCACCAACTATTACAGCATATATTTTACACGGCGGATGCCCTTCCAGCCATAACCCAATACTGGGAAACATTTATACACATTCACACACTACAGCCAATTTAGTTAATTCAATTCACCTTTAGCGCATGTCTTTGGACTGTGGGGGAAACCGGAGCACCCAGAGGAAACCTACACCAACACGGGGAGAACATGCAAACTCCACACAGAAATGCCAACTGGCTCTCGAATCAGCCACCATCTTGCTGTGAGGCGACAGTGCTAAACACTAAGCCACTGTGCTGCGCATATCATCGAACCATTTGTTTCTTACAGCCTCATCTCTAGACATTAAACAATAAAACCTTAATAAAAAATATTGCTAGCAGGTCAAAAACAAAATTGTCATTCTATATACTACATCATTATATACCTAGAAAACCTTCATACAGCAACAATGGTTTTACCTGATGGCAGTGGCCTCTTTCAGCACAATGTTCTGGAACGGTTTGAGGAACATGGCAGTTAACATCGTAGCCTTGGCCTTTAGAGTCCCCAGACCTCAATCCAACTGAGCGTATGTGAGAAGTGCTGGACCAACTAATCTGAAATTTGCAAGACTCACCTCACAACTTGCAGGACAGCTGCTAATGTCTTGGTGCCAGATACCGCAGGGGACGTTCATAAGACACGCTGTGATGCATTTGAGCTGTCTTGGCAGCACACGGAAGACCTACACAATATTAGGCAGGTGGCTTTAACGCTGTGTGGATAATTACTGTTTTTTGAGGATAAGGACTTAATGGATATATGCATTTTTTATATATGGTACAAACATCTGTTCAAAGTTACCATTGTGGTTATTAGAGTACACTTTAGTTAAGTAGTTTATTTGTTTTTCAAGCTACGCACGGCCCTACACTTCAACTTAGCACTCCAAGTTCTGTTTTGATTTCGTGCCATTTTACTTTGCATTTAATGTCTTGTTACATAGTTTTAGTAGGCTTCTGTTTTTGCTAATAGAGATGCCCCGATCAGGGTTTTTTTTGCCCTCGAGTTCAAGTAATTTGATTTTGAGTATCTAACGATGCTGAAACCCAATTCGATACTTCTATAATACATTTTAAAAGATAATAAAGAGCGAAGAAACAGATCCAGGATGTTCCATATTTTTTAACTCGCCTTATTTTAGCATTCAACAACTTTGTTTGTTGTGTGAATTGTAGCCCTTTCCTTTCCACTTCTTGCAATCCCAAGATTACATATCTCACAATTTGCTTTGGCAATGTTGTTTATTGTACCTCCACACCGCAGACATGCTCTCACTTTCTGCTTCAAGCTGCTTCCATGCTCTACTTTGCCAGTAGTTAACCAATAGCGTCTCTGCAACAAAGTGATGTCATGTCGCACACACTGCTGTTTCTGTGTGAAGTCAAGAAAGAGGTCCAACTCTGTGCCACCGCATAACTATAGATGTGCCTTTGCTTTAAATGATCTTTTTATTTTGAAGAAGTCTGAAATGATTATGTTCAGATGTCTATAACAGGGTTGTCTATAGTACGCATTGTGTAAGACTCAAACTAAATCTCATCCAAAAGTACAAGACAACAATACATACATTTCTCAAAAGATTTTCCCACCACATCGATATACTCATATACAGGAGTGAGACTCTAAACCAATTAGATTTCATCCCACACCTGTGATCAATACCAGCTATCTACAGATATCTACAGACAGCGAAAACAAGAAAAAAAGAAGATGGGTTTCACAAAACTATTTTATATCTGTTGATAAATAAGCAACATACAGTTTATACTGTAACTTAAATACTACACACTTTAAGCCACAGTTATTTTGTACTTTTTTGTAAACCATTTCATTTTTAGAATGAATTAAATGCTTTTAGGTTAAATATTTAAACAAATCACACATCAAAAATGCAAACTGAAACATGTACCTTTTATGTCTAAAAAACATCAAATTAATATCAAATATTTTTTGTTGACCTTGTTATTGTTTGAAGAAAATAATTTTTTTTAGGTAAAATAAATAAAAACATCAAAAATGTGAATCAATTTGATGCTAAAATCTTGACGTCTATTTGACATCCACACACTGATGCTCTTTAGACCACTATAATAGCAACACAAAAACTATTACGAGGACATTTTTATTCATTTTGTATCCCTACAAGGCATGTAAACTACCTTTAATGTCTAAAAAACATCAAATTATTATCCAACAGTTTTTGTTGACCTTGTTATTGTTCGAAGAAAATAAATGTTTTTAGGTAAAAAAAGAAAAAAACATCAAAAATGTGAATCAATTTAATCTTGACGTCTATTTTGCAGCCACACACTGACGCTCTTGACCACCAAAATAACAGCACAAAAAACTATTATAACTACTTTTTATTCATTTTGGATCTCTACAATGCATGTAAATTATACTGATGTCTAAAAAACATCAAACCAACATCTAAAAATGTTAGAAGAAAATAAATGATTTTAGTTCAAATAAATAAACAAGTAAACACATCTAAAATGCAAATCAACTTGATGTAAAAACCTTGACATCTATTGGAGATCCACACAACGATGCTCTTTTGACCACCAAAATAACAACACAAAAACTATTACCCCTACAATGCATGTAAACTACCTTGATGTGAAAAAGACATCAAATTAACATCTAAAATTGGTCTAAACATCTACAAAATCAAAGTCTGTTTTTTAAACCACTATTAGATGGCATTTTAATGTAGGTATGAAGGTAGTTAATTTATGAAATGTTTTTGATGCCCTTTTGAAAGCAAGGTGCCCGCTAGGTAGTTGTTTGGGGGAGAAAAAGTACCCCATCAAGCATTAGGGTAATGCTAAGATTCAATCAATTACAATTAAATGAACAATAAACAGACTGCTCCATAAAGGGGCATGTGATTGATTTAGCCATCGAAGTCTCACTCCAGCCAGGCTGGCAACTGCTGTATTTACTATTTATTTCTCATGAAACATCAAATACATGACACCGTCTGGATTTTTACCACTTCAGTGCCATCGCTTGCATAATGTGCCTAATATATCAGCTGAACATTGCTGTGTAACAAAAGCAAACATCTGGCAGCTTCTGTACCATCACCTAATTAAACATCTGCATCTGTTTTTTATGATTTCCTGCCATATTCGAATGAGGATAATGAGGCTTTTGTGAAGCAATGAACATTCACATTGTCTTATATGACTTATAAGGCAAAAAGCCTTTGTTTAACCACTTAAACTCTGCAGACCTGGTACCGTCATCGACGTCATCGACGTCATCGACTTTTGCTTTCAGATTTAAAGGGCTAGCATTGCACCAAACCCCCGTAAGTGGTGTTGTTTGAAAGTGTAGAATCTATATTTTATGCACATATGCATCACGTTGGTTTTTATCCTACTGTATAAAAGTTATTTACACTTAAATACACAGTATTTTGGATACCCGAGCTAGGTATTTTACATTGGTTCATTTTCATATTTTTTTATATGACACATGTTATAGCTCAAATGAAAGCTCTTGCCGGTGCTCATACAGTTCTAGCATTCTTTTTACTGAATTATATTCATATGCCAAACAGTTGTTGAATGAATCGCGGTGTTTCCATGGCGCATAAATGTAAACAATACATTCATGATCACTAAGCAGCCCCAGATAGCACAGACAGCTGTCATCTCTTACCTTATGCTGTGCGCTTCAGGGCCATTTCTCTTCTGTTTTTTAGGTGATGTGCATAAGTAATCCTTTTATATGTCTGATGTGGTCCAAACAAAGTAAATTATGTTTGATCAAACAAAAGAATAGTGAAATATGAAAACAAGGATCTGCGGCTTGTACAGCACCTCTCAACAGTTGGAATACAATAACTTTTGCATAGATTATGCTAGATACATTTTTCTTTTTCCTATGATTACAGACATGTGCAGGAACCACCAAAATTAATTACAGCACGCTAGACCACACAGAACCTAAAAGGTACACTTTCAAATTTGAGCTCATAAAAAAAAAAAAAAAAAAGCGCCTCTTTATTTAGGTGTTTATTATAACACAGACAACATATACAGATATTTTAAACACTTTCAATAGTGTTTTATGAAAATTCAAAGGGTTTTCTTTAAAATGATACCCAAATCTTTGCATTTACACCTCTGCATATGGATTTGGGAAGCTTTTAAATTTGGGTAGGCAAAATCCAGGAAATCCCCAAATAGCAGCAGAGTTTAACTGGTTGAAATGTGTTACACTGCTAAATAGGTTACCATCCAAATGGCTAGTTATTTTCATTGACCCTTACATGAGATGCTAACAGCTGCACAGTTTATAAGCGGCTTAGTTTTGAAGAAAAGGAAGTTGGCTTTTTTCATTTGTTCTTCGTGTGAAAGCTTTCTCTAGTGTGCTAATAATTTGCTGCAATGCAGATGAAGTTGAGTGAGGCAAATTGGACCACCCTGCACTTTTGAGGAGAAAATAGATTTTGCCTTTTGTGTTTCCTCTCATTATGCAACCCCTATTGCATCCATATATTTATCATAAATCATCAAGTGTGTCCTGGGGCACAGAAGGATAAACAGCAATGACGGTATAATATTGCGACCTCATTTTGAAAAGTTCTGTCTGGCGCTTTGATCACAAAGGAGCACATAATCCTTGCCAGTCAAGGACTCTTGTGTGTTTATTCTTAAATCTTTCAATGGATCTAATGTTTAAAATGATGCTACAAAATTGCATATACACGAATTATGTATTAACAGCATACCATATAAAGGGCTAAAGAAAAACATGTTGTTTGAAAATTCTTAAATTATTGTTCTAAGGCTTTTAAAGGGGACCTACTTTGCCTCTTTTTATAAGATGTAAAATAAGTCTCTGATGTCTTTAGAGCAGGCGTCTCAAACTCCATTTACCAACACAGGCTCATTCTGAAAATGTAGTCCCGCGGACGTTTCTGGAGAACGCAAACTATGTAGGCGGATGTGCATATGGCTGCATTTGATTTTTTTTAAGTGAACGCTATGGGGCGGTATGACGCAGTTCCTTTTGGCACTTACTGGCTGACCGATTACCTCCGTGTGTAGGGCTTTCCCGCCGCAACCTGTTTGTCCAGTTACCTCGTCGTGTACATCGGCGGAATTGAGATGCAGAGAGGAGTTTACCACGATGAAGACCGTGTTCGAGTCTGGGGAAGAGCGGTTCCAGAAATCAGGTGAGACAAAAACAGAATACAAAAAATAAAATCAACAGGTGAACAACAGGGGGAGAATGTGGTAAACATGGTAAATACCAGACGAGGGCTTTTCTTTTTCTGGATGGCTTTTAAAAACCATCGGTTGGGTTTAGGGACGAAAGCGGGTGGGCGGGTCAATCGGTAAAATTGGTTGGGTTTAGGGGAGGAGAGTGGGTCAGTTGATTGGCCAGTCGCCCATTCAATCATTCAGTGGGTGGACAGCGGCCCCTCGTGAGTTTGAGCGCATATGCGAACGGCATTCGCGAGAGACATTTGAGATGTGAAAAAGCGCACACAGCGTCATCTCGTGGATTTGCGAAAACAAAAAAAAACTGCAAAAATAAGTACCTCCTGGGACATATTTCGCGGCTTCCAGAAACATCCACCTGACTACATGTTCAGAATGAGCCTGGATTGCAATTTACCTAAGGGCCGCTGGAGGCAGAGTCTGGGTGAGGCTGGGCCGCATAAAGTTTTCCCCAAGAAAATAATTATATTATTAATTATTAATTTTTTATTAATTGTGTTAATTTTTTTAAATTGTGTATTATTTTGTGTTAAAGTAAAGATAAAAAGATTTGAGAAGATTGGATTTTTTTTTACACAAAATAAGATGAAAAAACAAACTAATTAAAAATTAATAAGAAAATAAATCAATCAGTAAAAAAAAATAATTATATTAGCTGTTGAATGAAAGTCGACAAATTAAAAATGAAACACCTGAAATTACATGAAACTCTGGAAGAAATGCGGATAGCGCGGTGACACAATGACTTTAACAGAATTATGTGCTATAACACATATAAAGCTGGATCATAAAAGGAACATTCAAAAAGCAACTCATGTAAACGCCGTAATTGTATTATTGTCTTCATTAGATTAAGGCAAATAATTTGATTACGGATGTCCATGTAAACATAGTCAGTGTTTAGTCTGAAATGTGTGAATGAGTGAGTGAGTGAGTAAGTAGGGGAGGTGTGTATGGGGATGTTTTCTATCTGATGGATGAATAGAATCTGGATACTCATTCATGTACACAGGTGTAACAAGGTTGATTAAAACACTCTAAATTCAATGAAAGAGATGATCATCACTTTAATATGTTCAAGTGCGGAGGCTATCATAAAGCCTTGAGGCCATCAGATGTAAAACGCAATATTTTTGAGTGTTTTAAGTTGTAAATCGGTCAGATTTGACCCAAACACAACAGGAAGGTTTCTATGTTCATATTCCTGTCCATCATTTGATGAATGACTAAAAAAGAAATTTAAATGTGCAAATAAAGCAAAACATACAAAACAAGCTGGGTTTGTGCTGAAAAAAACGATGTGAAGTTTATTCATAAACTATTTTCGAGAGGATCACGTGCTTATGATTGACACGGCTGGCCCCGAGTCAAGCTAATGTACGAACCACCAATCAGACTATTCCTAACCAAGTATAAATAACCAAACCCCTTACCTTTAGTCATCTTCGCCTTGAAGAATCCCCCCTTCCACCCCTTCGCCTCCTCGTTTGTCTACAGGGCAGCACGGGGGCCCAGTGGCTAGCATCTACCCAAACGGTCAGCATTTTCGTGTGGAGTTCATGTTCTCCCCGTGCTTGCGTGGGTTTTCCCCGGGTCGTCCGGTTTTCTCCCACACTCCCAAAAACATGACACTTAAGTAAATTGACTAAACCAAATTAGCACCAAATTTGATTCAATTCTGTCAGCAACGCATCACCTTAGCAACCCTCACGCAGCAGGAGGGGGGGGGGGGGTTCCTCAAGATCTACCCAAGCTCAAACTCCCCTCTCGCCCTGCAACGGGAGGGAGCCCCGGGCTCTCGGCTCTCATAAGCTCGGGGCTTTCTCCCGGGACAGCATGCCAAACAAGCTTATTACCAATCATCAGCTAAGTGTGAACTCTTGAAAATAGCATAATAGCAATGCAATGCAACGTCAGCGCCGATAGCACCCACACAAACTAGATTGCAGGTGGTTATTAAATAAGACACAGGTTTTTGAGCTTAAATACCATGCACTAATATAGTGAAACCAAGTAGGTAATTCGCCCCAGAGTTTATGTGTCACAATTCATAAAAGCGTCCACTCGTTTCAATTGGTCTCTCAGTAACCCCACACCGCATTAGTTCGAAATGATGTATCGGCTTCTTCATAACCCATCAGGCACCACCGCGTCCCTCCTGTGCGAGTTAAATATTGTACCAAATTATCCACTACATGCAAACGCTCATTAAGTCAGATGGGTTGTTATATCGGTAATTCTTAGCCTTTCATTAGACATTCCCGCAGTCATCCATTGTCGGCTGCTCTAATTACCGAACCTGGTGACTGAAGACTTGCTTTTGGTCGCATCAGCGAGATTAAAGAGCGGCTGCTAATATTTTTTTATGAATTTCTTAATTGCGGTGAAACCTACGCAGCAGGTGGTGTTGAGAATTTGTGAGACCGACTCGGGTTGTCTGTGTGCAAACACAGCAGCTGCTGCTGGCAAATGAAGAAAGATGGAGGGAATAAAAAAAGGGATGAAAAAAAAATGAAAGAGCTAGACTGATCAAAGTATCTACAATCTGTTGAAAGAGGGAGATATCAAAGGTGCTGTTAACACGGTCAGAGGGTCTTTCTTTATGCTTTAAACACGGTTGTGTTTGGGAGGTAATCGGACAAGTGCAGTTTTCAGGCACAAAGGTTACTCTGGATTAAACGTGTTCCTTTTTTGGGGGAAAATTTACCAATCAATTAAATCTGTTTCAACTAAGGGAGTGCGGTCGCAGTAATTGAAGCGAGACGGGCTTGCTGCCAGAGGTTTCCATGACGACATTTATCTTCTGCTGGCGCAGTTTCTTTCCTTTTTTTTCTCCCACTCTAGCTTCAGCTTCGTGTTTTAGACCGTCTAAATTCACATAGAACAGATGGACTGAGTGCTAGAGCAATATCCAACCCTCTATGATGTTGGTGACAGGGGGTTTATTGCATCAAGGGAGGGTGATAAATGAGACTCGACCACTGGTACAAACTGAAATATCAACACTAGGACGTTTGTACAACGCTCTCTTTTCGTAATGTCATCATACTTCACATTTTATAATCACATACTGAGTGCTACAGTTAATATACAGCTAACACATTTGAGAACAAAACAGCATAGCATCTAATATAATCTGTTTTTTATTGAGCTATAATGTGTTTACCTCCATTATTGGTGCTCCCTTATTGCGTTTATGTTGTTATTCCCTTGTTTTTTTTCCCGTCTCGTTCATTGTCTTTACCCCACAGGGACACAAACCAACATCTTGTGACGATATCATTTTGTGAGAAACTGCATTATTTCAGTGACCGAAGTGCCGAAGCATATGTTCATTTTGAACGCAACTGTTCAGATATCTAAACAGAAATAAAATAAAGATGGGAAATCAATTACACGCTATAACTGCTAGCCTGAAAAGTATTTTCAAAATCTTTCGAAACTTTATTAGAATTGACACAACAGTCTCATACTTTAAAACATGGATTATTTTACTATCATACTGTTCATACCTGCCAACATTTGTCTCGGAAAATCCGGGAGACCTGGTGGAGGGGGTGTCTGGGGGTGAGGTCTTTGAATAACACTGTTGAGAGCAGAGATAGGATGCACTGGGTTTTGGGGGGCCACTGCGATCGGGTACTGTACCAAAGTTGGCGACCCGGGAGTGTTTAAAGACTGTACCAAAAAAAAAGGGGGGGGGGGGGGGGTGAAATTATGGGAGTTTTTCAGGAGAAAAAAACAAAATGGCTTGGATGCGGGAGATTGGTCTGAAATATGGGAGACTTCCGGGAAAAACGAGAGTGTTAGCAGGTATGATGGTGTTCCATGTGTATTGTGTATATTTAGTTTCTCACCCCCCTAATCGTAAGTTTGTTTTGATTGGTCAATCTGTTTTTCTATTCATTGTTATGATGTTTTCGTGCTAGCAGTCGACTGATTACCTCGCTGTGGACGGCTTTTCTGCTGTTACCAGTTTGCCACATACGTCAGCGGACTTGAGACACAGATTTGACCTTGATGACGAGGTTCGAATCCATCAAAGAACGCTTCCAGAAAGCAGGTAAGACAAAAACAAATAGCAAAAAAAGTAAGTAAAAGCGTGAGAACCATACCTGCCAACATTCAGATCATAAAATCCTTACCATTATCTTGCGCGAACTGAAGAGCGGGTAGTGGGTATGAAGATGGTTGCGCGTTGAGTTCGGTGCTCATGGACTGTAACAAAAAGCTAGCCAGACCATACCAAAAACCTGGGGGGATGAATGAAATCCCCAAATGGAATAATCAGGAGATGGATCTGGGCCGAGCAGTAGCCTCTCTTTAATATAAAGATATTTTTCCGCGGGTTGCAGGAAACACAAGTTTCAAAAGGAAAGCAGCAATTTGCAGCAGATTTGGGAGCAATTTACAAATCCCGCCGCTTGTGAGTGCACGGCACATTGTACCCATCATTTTAAACTTAATGTGGTAACGCTAAGCACATTTTGAATGTTACAACGGCAGGCACTATGGTGTCCCTCCAGGACATCGACACCAGACGGTGCATGAGGAAAGCCAAGAGAATTATCAGCGACTCCAGCCACCCAAACCACAGACTTTTCTCTCTGCTACCCTCAGGCAGAGAGATTTCCGCAGCATCCGATCACGCACCAGCCGGCTGAAGGAAAGCTTCTTCCCTCAGACTATCAGGCTGATGAACCCTTAACACACCCCACACAGACAGACTCTTCCATACCCCACACTGCAAACCATCAATATGTAGCATGCACTGCACTTTAACCAATCCATACTTGATACAATACTGCCTACAACAACTATGTAGACACATATACATATGATATATATTGCATATATTGCTTTTTTTGTTTTTTTGGGAGTATGCTGTTGTATTTTGCACAATGTCGTTGTATTTTGTATGGTCTGTATTTTGTGCTGTCGTTGTATTTACACTGTCATTTTATTTGTACTGTCTGTATTTGCACTGTCTGTATTTTGCACTGTCGTTGTATTTGCATTCTGTATTTTGTACTGTCTGGAGCCAGCACCTAAGCTTTTCACTCGACATAGCACACGTGCTGCTAATGGTGTGACAATAAAAGTGATTTGATTTGAGCGCAAGGACAATTTTAATGTATTGTGACAAATATTAAATTAAACTAAATAATGGCCTACATTTTAACATCTGCAATTTCCTGTCAGCCTTCTCTCTTGCTTTGTTGCAAGCCGTACTGAAGTTTTTGATTAATATGTTTAACTTATTAAATGTTTGAATTCTAAATTCAAACGCGGCTCTCTCGCTGTGAACATTGCTGTGCCTCATTTCAGAGCTCTTTCAATTCTCGTTGCCATGGTAGCACACAGCATAATCGACGCGTCTACGCTCGACCTTCAGGGTTTTACAACAGTAATGTGCACGAGTGGTCATCTAGATTATTTAAACTGAACTCAAATTAGTCAGATCAAATGATCTTTAACTTGCTGTTATGGAAACAGTTTAAGGGTGGACGTTTAGTTCGGCTCAGGTTTTTGACGTTAATTCCCACTTTTTTAAACCACTTTAATGAAACAGCCCCCAGGTCAATTGGTGCATTTGAAAACAGTATCGGTTGGGTTTAGGAAAGGAGGTAGGTGAGGGTTACCAGTCGGTTGGTCAGTCAGTCATTCGACAGCGACCTATGATGGAGTTACGTGACAACAGCAGGCACGAATAACACTTACGAGAAAAATCTGAGATGTGAAAAAGCGTACACATCGGCGTCTGGTGGATTCTTGAGAACAAAAATTGCAAAAAATACATCTACTCAGACATATTTTGCACTGTCCAGAAATGTATACAGGACTATGTATCAGTACTCTGCTGAAAAATCCAGCTTAAACCAACCTAGGCTGGTTGGCTGTTTTTAGCTGGTCGACCAGGCTGGTTTTAGAGGGGTTTTGGCCACTTCCAGGCTGGTTTCCAGCCATTTCCAGCCTGGTCTTAGCTTGTCAGGCTGGGAGATGACCAGCTAAAACCAGCTTGACCAGCCTAGCCAAGCTGGGAGTCCAGCTAAAACCAGCTATATCCAGCTTAAACCAGGCTGGTCAAGCTGGTTTTAGCTGGATTTGGCTGGTAATTTTACAGCCTGACCAGCTAAGACCAGGCTGCAAATGGCTGGAAACCAGCCTGGAAATGGCCAAAACCCCTCTAAAACCAGGCTGGTCAACCAGCTAAAACTAACCAACCAGCCTAAGCTGGTTTAAGCTGGATTTTTCAGCAGGGTAATGAGCCTGGGCTGAGTTAACCCTACTGAAAAATCCAGCTTAAACCAGCAGGGTTTTAGCATGGATTTAGCAGGTCATTTTCCAGCCTGACGAGCTAAGATCAGGCTGGAAACCAGCCTGGAAAAGGCCAAAACCCCTCTAAAACCAGACTGGTTAACCAGCTAAAACCAGCCAACCATCCTAGCCTGATTTAAGCTGGATTTTTCATTAGGGAACTGTTTAATTTGACAAAAAACAGTGTATGCACAAAGAAGCTGATACAGCATTGACCCCTATTAGTATTAGTTTGATCCATCTGTTGATTATCAACTAGACAAAAACAAATATTACCCTTTAAATGTCCTTATGATTTACATTTAAGTTGCTCAGGTATCTCTGGGAACTATTTACAAAAAATGTTGTGCTGATGTATTGTCAAACACCCTGGTTATAAAACCAGGAGAAGCCTTACAAAAGATGATACAGATACTAGATTGTTAAGACGAGCCGCTAAATATAACTCCTGTGATGAGGAAAAAAGGAGCCCTGATGTGATTGCGTCTCGTCAGTTGTGCTAGCTAGTGTGCAGCGAAACCCTCCTCCTTCTCCTGATTAGCATTTCAAACATGACCTGAATTCAGGCCTCAGCGAGTTCCTCCCCATTTCAAAGCAAACCAGAGACGAGCTATTTATTTCACGGCTGATATTACCCCAAGCCTTTTTGTGTTGTTGTTGTTATTTGTCAGAGGTGAGTTAGCAGCTTGGCTTGTTCACACACCGATACAAGTGTGCACAAAAACTATACACATGTACACACACACACATTAGTTTTTAGCGCTGCTTGGTTGAGTTGAGCAGTTAGCATAGCACATTAGAGTCCCTCCTGAGCCTCTACGTTTAAGGTATAACGGAGGTCAGACTGAACTGCCAGCTTTTCCGTGGGGATGAAAGTTTAAAACCGAGAACAGAACAGACTCTATCTGGAGTTAGCCGGCTACTGAATTTTAAGTCCCTTGCTATTGGCGACCGCATTTCCAGTCGTGATTAGGTCAGCATGAGGTGATCGCAGCTGAGCTGTAATCAAAGTAATGGGGTCGCTTCTCATTTCTGCACCAATCTGCCGACCTGATGCAGCGCAGAGCTGTGATCAAAACCTCAAAGCTAGAGTATCTACAGTAGCAAAGGATTCAATCAGAAAGAATATAGTACTCACATCATAACAAAAAAGACAGTTACACGGATTATAGACTATTGAATGAAGTATCTATTTAATGGGGTGTTCAGTTAATACCATTTTTAACAAAAATGGAAACTACGCATTTATTTCTGCATAAACTACATGAATAAACGTATAAACATTTATTTTGTCCCTGCTGAAAAATCCAGCTTAAACCAGTCTAGGCTGGTTGGCTGGTCTTAGCTGGTCGACCAGGCTGGTTTTAGAGGGGTTTTGACCACTTCCAGGCTGGTTTTCAGCCATTTCCAACCTGGATTTAGCTGTTCAGGCTGGGAGATGACCAGCTAAAACCAGCTTGACCAGCCTAGCCAAGCTGGGAGTCCAGCCAAAACCAGCTATATCCAGCTTAAACCAGGCTGGTCAAGCTGGCTTAAGCTGGATTTGGCTGGTAATTTTTCAGACTGACCAACTAAGACCAGGCTGGAAATGACTGGAAACCAGCCTGGAAATGGCCAAAACCCCTCTAAAACCAGGCTGGTCAACCAGCTAAAACCAGCCAACCAGCCTAGGCTGGTTTAAGCTGGATTTTTCAGCAGGGGTATAGATATACATGCCGTAAAGATAGTAAAACAAATTTGAAACATGACTATTTTGGTTGAATGTCAGTTTTAATTAACAACGTTTCACAAAGTTGCAAGTCTAGAAAAAACAGAAGGTTTAAGCTGATTTTCTTGTATTTTTGCAGTATAGAGTCAAGGAACTATGACATCACCTTGAAGGCTAATCGGCTGCTAGCATATAACTGGTTCCCTCTATAAAATCCTTATAGGATTTTCCCTTAGGCTTTTCATCCATTCATTCATTTTCTTGTCGGCTTAGTCCCTTTATTAATCCGGGGTCGCCACAGCGAAATGAACCGGCAACTTATCCAGCAAGTTTTTACGCAGCGGATGCCCTTCCAGCCGCAACCCATCTCTGGGAAACATCCACACACACATTCACACACACACTCATACACTACAGACAATTTAGCCTACCCAATTCACCTGTACCGCATGTCTTTCCCAATTCACCTGTACCACATGTCTTTGGACTGTGGGGGAAACCGGAGAACCCGGAGGAAACCCACGAGAACGCAGGGAGAACATGCAAACTCCACACAGAAACGCCAACTGAGCCGAGTATTGACCCAGCGACCCAGCGACCTTCTTGCTGTGAGGCGAACGTGCTACCCACTGCGCTGCCCCTTAGGCTTTTAGAAGATTGCAAATAATAAGCTCGGTGTTCAAACACTGTTCATTACACTTACATGTTTTGTCCAGCCGGTTAATCCTCACACGAAAATAAATCTTTTAGCACTTTTGGATCTATATATATATATATATATATATATATATATATATATATATATATATATATATATATATATATATATAAATATATAAATATATATAAATATATAAATATATATATACATATATATACATATATATATATATTTTTTTTTTTAAATATATATATATATATATATATATATATATATATATATATATATATATATATATATTTAAAAAAATATATATATATGTATATATATATATATATATATATATATATATATATATATATATATATATATATTTATATATTTATAAATATATATATATATATATATATATATATATATATATATATATATATATATTTTTTTTTTTTTTTTTAATAATTTTTTTTATAAAACAGTATCATTAATTCATTCACTTATTAGGGATGACTATATGGTTGGGGTACTGCATATTAGATATGGTCACGAAACTACGAGACAGGAGTACACACAAAATAACATGGAGCACAACGGGGAACGTTTCAAGTGAATCCCCAAAAGAGAAGGGGCTGGCTGATTAATTTGCTACTTCATCTCTAATACGCTAGAAAATGAAATGAATATAAATGTAGAGGATATCACCTGTGACACGATTGACAGGGAAGTTTAAACATGACGAAATGGATATAGCCGAAGCAACTAAATGGTCTGTAAAAGCCACAATCATGACAAATAGTGTGTCCCAAAGCTTGCCTACTCTTCTGTTACACACTTAAAGGGATAGTTCACCCCAAAATTAAAATGTCCTGTTAATTCACTCTTCCAAGAAGTAGGTGATTTTTTTCTTCAGTTTCTTGAACAATAAACATTAAAAAAGATTCACAGCTGAGTCTGTGCTTCTTGTGGATTCATATAATGGCAGTGAATGGTGATGGGGCTTTTCAGATTTAAAATAACACACAAAAACAAGTTCAAATAAACTCTCACACACTGAAATCTTAGGAAGAAGCAAAATGTTTGGTCCCTGTAGGTAATTGAACATTATTTACAATATTATTAGCTTTTAATCAGATTCAAACTTATATCAGCGCATGTGTAAATGTCAACACAGGCTCATTGTGAAAATCCGTTTTCTGTCTTTTGCTTTCCCCTATCACATTGTGAGACTGCCAAATGTTAAATGTTATTCCTTTTACCCTAGACTACCATCAAAGGGGTTGTAACAACCAGGCCGTGGACTAAAGCTAATAAATGTCATAAATAATGTTCTTATGTAAATAAATAATGGTAAATCATTTCTTACATGGACTGATTGTTTTGCTTCACAAGACCACGGTCACCTACATCTTGAATGACCTCTGAATAGGGCCAGACAAAATCTTGCGGACGTTTTTTGCTATTTCTGCAGAGAATTTTGTCAAAAATCTGCGGATTTCTGCTGAATTATTTTGGGGGTATCATAACTAAAACCTTACTATATGAAATAAAAAGTACTATCTTTATAACTTTCACTTTAAATTCACTTTATTTGGTAAACAAAGCAAGAGTCTCATATAATAGATCTACTAAAAGAAAATATTACTTAACAAACTGCATTGTACATAAATCAGATGAACATTTTCATATTATTCAATGATATTAATGTAATTAATTAAAAAAACGACATAAATTTCGATTTGCACACATTTACTTAAGTAAATAAACAGAATTAATGATCTGCTAAAAATCTGCGGAAAATGTGCGGAATTTTGTGCGCGCAGATTCCGTGTGGGCCTACCTATGGGCAGGGATTCATCTGCTTAAATATACTGTATTTAGGCCCCGTTTACACTAATGCGTTTTCGTTTTAAAATGATTACGTTTTGCTACGGTTACGGCATCCGTCCACACGATGGCGGAGTTCTCGAGCGCCAAAAAAGGAGCAAAACAAAACACACAAAAAAATTTGAAAACGCTGGAGAGGAGATTAGCTACCTGATTGGGGCTTTTGTGTCATTGCGTATCCTTCCCTTATTCGTCAAGCCTCTATAACATGACTATAACACATGGCATTAACGCTACCGGAAGACAGTACTGTAAACAACAACATGGGCACAGAAATGGGAGCGTTGTTTGCACTATTGTCTGTTTTAGGTGCCATTGTCCAGTCATTCATTTGTTGCGTTTAGTAACAACTCGTCCTCGTCATCTGTCCAAAAAAATTCCTCTCTTGCTTTCTTTGC
Organism: Danio rerio; assembly: GCF_052040795.2. NCBI lineage: Eukaryota > Metazoa > Chordata > Actinopteri > Cypriniformes > Danionidae > Danio > Danio rerio. The sequence goes on along the minus strand of NC_141041.1, from coordinate 47,859,991 downwards.
CATCGCGTTCATTGTTCAACCGGCGTTTGTTGACTAACAATAACGAAATGCCGAGCGAGATGCATGCTTTCTGTTTATACTAGAACGCGGGTGCCCAGAGTGCGCGAATGGCCACGTGATATACGTTTTTGGTGGCGTAGTGTGGACGGAGATATGTTCAGAGACGCTAGGTAAAACGCTAGTGTGGACGTGGATCGTTTTTGATCTAAAACGCACTAAAATGCACTAGTGTAAACGGGGCCTTAGTAGGTCCCTCTAGTCATAAGTGAAGAGGGGGGTGTGGGGAGCGTTTGTCAAAAGCAAAGATGGTGTTACTAAAAGCAAAATGGGGGAGGGGCTTGGCGATCGTTAAAAGTGAAGATCTAAGGGTGGAAAGGGGCCCCTCGACTTTCTTTCTGCAAGCACCATTAATAACGTTACCACGAATACACAGAGGAAATGGAAAATATGACAGGAAGTGGACTGCAGATTATGTTGAGGGCTGATAATATCGTTCCCCATTGCACCAGTCAGTTTGGCTCCATGATGAATGCATATTTTTTTTTCTGCTTTTCATTGCATGATTATTTAATTCCCACCGGTCCAGCTGTGGGCAGAGTGCTGCCAGTGGCTGCACGTGTATCACGGAGGAGACACTCAGTGGGAGATTCGCAAATGCTGTCTGAACACTCTCCAAAAGAGGACTCATCCCACTTGTGAGCCAAAACACTAGTGCCAGAACGCCTGCCGTCGGAGGAAGGATTTCGAGACTCTTTATGGTTTGCATGGGTGGAGTGCGCTGTGACAAGTATTGATGATTTCCTGACAGTGTCTGGGAGATTGCAGGATTTTAAGGGTTTGTGTGTTGTGAAGGAAGACTGGCGAGGCGTGTATGAAACTAGAGAAAGAGGCTCATTACTGCTCCAAACTTCTACTACAGTAAACTGCTTATTTAAATGAGTGCACATGTCAGCAGGAGGAAGAAATGCAAATGCTAAAAACCTCTGCTTATAATAATAATTCCTTACTTTTATATAGCGCTTTTCGAGACACTCAAAGCGCTTTACACGTTGGGGGGAATTTCCTCATCCACCACCAGTGTGTATCATCCACCTGGATGATTTTGCGACAGACCGCACACCACACACCAGCTAATTGGTGGAGAGGAGACAGAGTGATAAAGCCAATTATAATATGGGGATAGTTAGGAGGCCATGATGGACAGAGGCCAGTGGGCAAATTTGACCAGGATGCTAGGGTTAAACCCCTTTTAAATCAAAAACTTTAAAATATATATTTTCCTCCTAGTTTCCCTGTGCTGGGTTGTGGCTGGAGGGACATCCGTTAGGTCAGGAACAACACCTGAACTAGCTACCCTGCTGAAAAATCCAGCTTAAACCAGCCTAGGCTGGTTGGCTGGTTTTAGCTGGTCGACCAGGCTGGTTTTAGAGGGGTTTTGGCCACTTCCAGGCTGGTTTCCAGCCATTTCCAGCCTGGTCTTAGCTTGTCAGGCTGGGAGATGACCAGCTAAAACCAGCTTGACCAGCCTAGCGAAGCTGGGAGCCCAGCCAAAACCAGCTATATCCAGCTTAAACCAGGCTGGTCAAGCTAGTTTTAGCTGGATTTGGCTGGTCATTTTCCAGCCTGACCAGCTAAGACCAGGCTGGAAATGGCTAGAAACCAGCCTGGAAATGGCCAAAACCCCTCTAAAACCAGGCTGGTCAACCAGCTAAAATCAGCCAACCAGCCTAGGCTGGTTTAAGCTGGATTTTTCAGCAGGGTTGTCTTGTTAAATGTCCTGTTTTATGTTGAATTTCATCGTATTATGGAAATAAATAGTGTCCAAATAGTACTTCACATTCTACTTAAACTTCTACACACACACATTGGTATTGGTGGTTTACAGGGACTTTCCATAAGTGTAATGTACATGTCCTCATAAACCACAATAATATAGTACAACTGCTGTAGGTTATACCCATGTCAATATACAAACCTGTCCTTGTAGTCCAGCAAAAACAGTACACACATGTACAGCTATCTTTATGTGGACTTCCTATAGACATAATTATTTTAAAATAACACAGACTGTATGTTCCATCCCCTGATCACTAAAAATATCCCTCACTGGAAAAAATCTGCACTTTTCCATTGTCAAAATACTTCATTCATTATTAACAAGTAAACAATGTGATTTATGACCCAAAATGGTCCCCACAAAGTCAACATTTACTGGCAGTACTACACTCAAAATCAATGTTTTATTTACTATTTATTTAAAATTTGCTGAAACACCATAATATTCAAAATAAACAATATTCGATTGTTTTGAGGGGGGCAACTTACTTGTTTTATGTCCAATCCCCCTTAATTTGTAAACTAAACTAATATGTTAACATATCCTTCATGTTGTCCCAACACAATTTGTTCGTGTGGAACCCAGCATCACTTACAGTGCGTACTTGTGGGGATGTGTGGTCCCGACAATGTGAGGAACACAAGGTACACACACATGTTGGTATTTGTTGTTTACAGGGACGTTCCATAGGCTTCAAGTATTTTATACAGTAAAACCTGCTTATTATATGGCACTACCCTAAACCCAAACCTCACAGGAATCCAGTGGCAAATTTATAACGTCAAAAAATACAGTAAAATATGATTTTGAAGTGTTTTAAATTACAAGGACAATAGAGTACAACTAGGCCATGCTCACATCATTATACAAAAATCTGTCTTTGTAAACCAGCAAAACCGTTACACACATACACACACTATCTCGCTCTCTGATGCAGTAAGTACTTTACATTACAGTTCAATTGGCTCTGTAATCACCTAAGTAATTATACAGTATTACTAGTGAACTAGACGCACTTATTGTATAATTATATTGATGCTTGTAATTACACAAAGGTACTGCTACAGTTATTTATATCTACAATGCCTTAAACACCATATAAAATAAAGTGTAAACAAACAAAACTGAAACAGTGGCTCAGTGGTTAGCACTGTTGCCTCACAGCAAGAAGGTCGCTGGTTTGAGTCTGCCAGTTGCCATTTCTGTGTTGAGTTTGCATGTTCTCCCCATGTTGGCGCACGTTTACGGTGCTCCGGTTTCCCCCACAGTCCAAAGACATGCGCTATATGTGAATTGAATCCCAGTACTGGGTTGCAGCTGGAAGGGCATCCACTGCGTGAAACATATGCTGGAATAGTTGGCGGTTCATCCCACTGTGGCGACCTCTGAAGTAGAGACAAGCCGAAGGAAAATGAATGACTGAATAAACAAATAAATCATGTGCAGTAGTTTATATCTACACTCATAAAAATATTGTTGCTGCTTGTTCAGCCACTCATTTAAAACGAGATGAATCAACACATTTCTTGAGGTTTTTTTTGGGATAACCTAATTGTTTTATGTTCGGTCAACTTAAAATTGTATTTCCCAATAATTTAACTTATTCGATTTGCATTAAGACAACATGAATAGATTGTATGGAACTTTTTACAGTGTATTTCATATAACAGTCTATGGTGTAGTAGCACCTTTGAGAACACATATTGCAACCAATGTATCAACATTAGCCTTATAGACGAATTACCAGCCTACGTCACACATGATGTCACACGGGTCACTGGTTGCAATAGTAAACATGTTGTGTTGTGCCACATGTGCCACACTCAAACCACAGTCCAGTGCGAAGTCTTGTTTCAGCCACGGCCAACATTAATGAGCGTTCTTTCCTGCCTGATCTCCTGTGCATTACCCCGGACTGTTTCTGACTCTGAATTGCCTTCTGCCTGCCCTCGACCCACGCTTGTCATACGGATTCTGAACCACGCCGCCTGCCACTGATCCATGCCTGGTTAATCACTCTGTGTCTGTCAGCCGCCAGCCCAACGATCTTTACTTCATGCTGTTGATGTGAGTTCGCACTTTAGTGCGTGTTGGATGTTTGTGTTTGAACTGTGTCTAATAAATACTGCAAAATGGATCCCTCCGTGTCAGTCTCCCCGTTACAGCCACCGTGCTACCCAAGCGGCAACCTCCCGCTCTCTCTCAGGAAGCCAATACGGAAGTAACTAAAACTGCAATTCATCCGAAATTCCGCTAGTCCTGGCCGCTCCTGCTCCAAAACAGAGCAAATTTCAATTGAGCCCACTGTTAGAATGGCCAACTTTACAGCAGAAAAAAAGGTGTTTACAGCCTGGTACAATAAAAGATTTTGGTTAATACAGCTAATATTACCCTTCATGACAACTGTGAGGGGGGTGAATTTTTTTAGAACTCATCCGTTTCCTTTATATTAAGTTATATTTAGTTTGCATAATTAAGGGAGTGGCCACTTGAGTGACAGCTAGGTCTTGCTGGTCACCGTCACCTCAGCTGAATCCTGCAGATTAGCCACTGAACTCGGCATATTTATCGTATTTCTGTGTTGTTTTATGTGGCTTTACACAGTCAGCTGCCTTTTGGACTTGTTTCCTACACTTATTTGATGGAATGTCATGCTGAGTGCACTTAATTGTGCTCACAAACCATTCACGTGGCCTCTGTTTCCCATGTGAGTAAAGTTATATACTTATATACCATCTTTATACATGTATTCATTTTATTTAAGATCATTTATCATTTTTATTTATATTTAGAGCTGTAATGCACTCCAGAATCTGACAGATTGATCAGCTGTAGGCTCTAGAACAGTCATCTGAAGCGTTGTCATACAGTGTTATACTGGATTTCATCAATAGTCTTACATTAACTAACACAGACTATATCTGAAGTGTTTGGAAGTAATTCGCGTTTTTCTCCTGTTGAAAAACGTCATAAGAACAATGTTTAGTGGCTCAATGTATTACAGCAGTGTTTTTAAAAGTCTAAACACTTTATTGATATAGTGTACAACCAAGCACAAGTGGTCAGAATACAAACAAGTCGCAGGTGATAAAGTATTAAGCGTTCTCCCAAAGTAAAGTGTGTCTGAATCAGGTCCAAGCTAAATGCCAGCAGGTGTCTGTAGCTCCGCCCACTCTCCGCCTCTTTGCCCTTGTTTGGTATCCTACCTTGGGTGTGATGATGCGCGAACAAAATGGCGACGGTTGGCCGCGCCTACTTGTGGCTTCTTTTGCGCTCTTTAGAAACCTATGGGTGACGTCACGGACACTACGTCCATATATTTTACAGTCTATGGTGCTACCCCAAACATAACATTAACATGATAAGTGAGCATAATATATTGAGTTCAATGGAATTGATTTCTATTGCTTTGCAGATTGTATAAGCAACTACATCTCTGTCTACTGTGTCTTTAAGAGTGACAGTGATGGACCCTGCAGCTACAATGGTTGACAACCACTTTCAAGTACTTCCTTGATTTGTCGGTTTTCTGTGTGGAAAAAAAAAGTGGGTTCACATCAAGAAGAAATGACGTGTGATGTCTGCCAGTGTTTGAAATCTCATTACCGGCAGCCATAACACACATTAATGGCACCACAGGTCCTCAAAACAAGCATCTGTGTTTTTGTCTCCTTGAAAAGAAAGAAAAAAAAGATGGTAGGCACTCATTACAGCTGGAAATGCTGGTGCTACACACCTTCAAGAAAACCAGTGTTTCTTTAGCAGGAACATGTATCAAGTAGCATGAAATGAGCCGTGTGATCAAGAAACTATACGCCTGAGACCTGCTGCCCCCTGACGAGACCCCAGAATGGCAAAAAATAGGCCATTCTTCTCAGAATGCTGTGAAATCTCAGCATGTGTGACTGGAACGGATGAAAGAACGCGGCAGTGTTCAGCTTTAAAAGCATATCAAGCAAACTTTTATAAAAGTACAGTGCTGTGATGAAATCTGCAAGTGGCCACGGCTAACTATTTTAGCATAGCTTTAATGACTATGCTTGTCTTCGTTTTGGAAATGTATGAGCAACTGGGATGACATACATAAATGGATCATTTACAGCAATCTGAATTCATCATTAATGTAAAACTACTGGTGGCATGGTGGCTCAGTGGTTAGCCTCACAGCAAGAAGGTTGTTGGATTGAGTCCTGACTGGACCAGTTGGCATTTCTATGGCCATAGTGTTATGGAGTTAATAATATGCCAAAACAATCTGAATTTGAATTGTGTTCATTTGAATTATTGACAATTGTAATTTAATCTACTGTTTCCTGTTGATCACCCCTGACCTACTTTCTGTTAAATCTAAATTTCACGATCTGAATTTATGGTTTAGAATTTTAGGATAAGGGCGAGGCAGTGGCACAGTAGGTAGTGCTGTCGCCTCACAGCAAGAAGGTCGCTGTTCTCCCTCCGGGTGCTCCGGTCTCCCCCACGGTCCAAAGACATTCAACACAACTGAATTGGGTAGGCTAAATTGTCCGTAGTGTATGAGTATGTGTGTGTCGATGTTTCCCAGAGATGGTTTGCGGCTGGAAGGGCATCCGCTGCGTAAAAACTTGCTGGATAAGTTGACGGTTGGCGGTTCACCCCGGATAAATAAAGGGACAAAGCCGACAAGAAAATGAATGAATGAATGATTTTTTAGGATACTGAATTTGATGTTCTAAATTTCTTCATCTTAAAAACTTGAAACTGTATTTTTACAAACTAAATATCTGCAGTCTAAAAATTCAGCCTTGAAAAATTCAGTTGTCTTACATTTCAGATGTTCAATATTCAAGTTATGAAATTCAAATTCAAAATAAGAAATTCAAATTTAAATTAAGAAATTCTAATTAACAAAACTCAGATTTATTAAATTACAATTGCCGATAATTCAAATGAACACAATTTAAATTCATATAGTTTTGGCATATTATTAGCTCCATATAGTGTGTGATATGAGAGTGTATGGGAGTTTTCCAGGTCTGGGTTGCAGCTGGAAGGGCATGCGCTGCAAAATTATGTGCTGGAATAGTTGACGGTTCATTTGGCAGTGGCATATATATATATATATATATATGTATATATACAGTTGAAGTCAGAATTATTAGCCCCCTTTTGATATTCTTTTACTTTTTCAAATATTTCCCAAATGATGTTTAACAGAGCAAGGAAATTTTCACAGTATGTCTGATAATATTTTTTCTTCTGAAGAAAGTCTTATTTGTTTTATTTCGGCTTGAATAAAAGCAGTTTTTAATTTTTTAAAAAACATTTTTGGGACAAAATTATTAGCCTTTTTAAGCTGATTTTGTTTTCAATAGTCTACAGAACAAACCACTGTTATACAATAACTTGCCTAATTACTGTAACCTGCATAGTTACCCTAATTAACCTAGTTAAGCCTTTAAATTTCACTTTAAGTATAGAAGTGTCTTGAAAAATGTCTAGTCAAATATTATTTACTGTCATCATGGCAAAGATAAAATAAATCAGTTATCAGAAATAAGTTTTTTAAACTATTATGTTTAGAAATGTGCTGAAACAATCTTCCATCCGTTAAACAGAAATTGGGGAAAAAAATAAACAGGGGCGTTAATAATTCAGGGAGGCTAATAATTCTGACTTTAACTGTATGTATATATGTGTATATATATCTGTGTGTGTGTGTGTGTGTGTGTGTGTGTGTGTGTGTGTGTGTGTGTGTTTTAGTGATAACAGTATAATTTGGTAAAGTACAATTTAATAAAAGTTTTGTTTTTTAAAAAAATAGAAGACACATTTAGATTGGAGATGAAAAATGTCCCCGCAATACTAGAATCACCCACATGCATCATGCTAAGGTGCATCCTTTTAAGAGTCTTACAAGATGCCACACTCCTAGTGGAGTGGACCCTCATACCTAGAGGCGAAGCCATTCCATGCACCTAATAGGAGAGGGTGATAGCATCTATTATCCAATGTGACAGATGAGAGGATTTATGCCACTGGCCTGAGCGGTGCACATAGATCCTCTAAACACAAACAAGACATAAAAGGTGAAGGCTTGCCTGCTCTGGAGGAAATAAAAGGGGCTGAGGGCTCCTTAAGGGCCTGAAATATGTTTCTTTTCATTCTTTGTTTGGGGGCAAAAATAATGTTGATTTCTGTTCCATTTCAACAAACATGCACCGCTGGATGTAAAATAAAGATTAATATAAACATGTGCCGCAATGCTTGTAAGAATCTACTAGGCACAACATACACGGAGGATGTGAGAGAAGGACAGTTTCATAAACATCTGGCAGTAGTGTTGATCTATTTTATGTGGCGTGATCCTAAAATTTTGAGAACTGCAAAATATGTGCTACATCTGCTTGCAGTTTGTGTTTTCACTAGAGGCTGGTGTGTACATTTTTGACAATCTCAAATACATCACTGGGGCAGAATACATCATATGTGCCGGTTCTCTTTAGTCAACCATAGGTCACTGTGTACGTTTCTGTGTATCTCAACATCCTTCTCAAGGGCTCTATTTTGACGGTCCATGCGCAAAGAGCAAAACGCAGGGCGCAAACGCTTTCAGGGTGTGTCAGAATGCGTTTTTGCTAATTTAAGGATGGGAAAATCTGCTTTGCGCCATGGCGCAAGGTCTAAAAGTGTTGAGTTTATTTTCTTAATGAGTTATAGGTGTGTTTTGAGAATAAACCAATTAGAGCCTCATCTCCCATTCCCTTTAAGAGCCAGCTGCGTCGCGCCAAGAGCGCATTCACTATTTACAGGACGTAAAGTAAGTCTAAGTGGAAAAAAATGAGCATTTCAATAGCAAACAGTTAACAGTTTTTTTTTTTTTTTTTTAACAGAAAACTGTTAAACAGAGCATCTACTGCGTGAGAATGAGAGATAAATGATCTACTTTCACTTTTGCTCTTGGATAGGGAAACCTTTACACACAGACATCAATTAGTCTATAAATAATTAATTTTGTTTGTTAAGCGCAAATATTCGTTTCAAAACTGTTTCTAAATTCAGAAATAATAATTTCATAATTTCCAGCAAACGAATAAATGAACAACAATAATGAAGTGTGCTCAAAAACCTGAGTTATATCCTAAAACACATGCTGTGCCCCATATGGTCTAAAACCTGACAAATATAAATATGGATATAATAAATAATACTGCTAATAATAATAACATTATACAAAAGCAAATTGTTATGAATGAACTGAAAAAGCCTCCCGAGATGAAGAAGACATAAAAGCAGTGATTTTTCATATTTATGTAGGCTAGAAAATAATATGTTCTGTAATATTTTAATCCTTTATATTTATATTCTATATCTATTCTTATTATATCCTATATATATCCTTAATATAATTTTTTTTTTTTTTATATGTAAAGATATTTGCCTATTGCTCTCTTATGGTATTAAGCAGTGGGTAAGCGAGGCGCAACTCTGCGCTTGAGTTTAGACCGGGTTTGTTTTGGTCTAATGAAAAATCTATTATAGTTTCTCAAAATAGCAACGAGCCAGCAGAACGCCTTCCTTTTTAGACCAGAACGCCTATGAGCGCACAAATGAGCGCTAATGCATTTGCTATTTAAATAGCGTAGCGCAACGCCTCAAAACGACTCTTGCGCCAAGCTGAAACTACCAAAAGACAATTGCGCCGCGCCGCGCCTTGCGCCACACTGTGCCGGGTGTATGATAGGGCCCCAAGTGTGTCCATGATAGAAGCTGCTTGGCTTGTCGTGTGTATATATCAGCTTGCTATTGACTGACCCACCCAGGGGTGCCAATTAGCGGTAACAAGTTAGGACAATTCTAAGGGCCCATGCACTTTGGAGGACCCCAGAGACCTGCTTTACTAGATTCAGGGCGTACTCGCACTATGCTATCCGAACTGTAACCAGGCTTGTTTCCCGGATTGCTTGAGAATTGTGAGTGCTCTGATTCGGGCACGGTTCACTTGGCCGGGTTGGAAGAGGTGTGCCAGAGCGCAGTTCACTTGGGCTTTGGCACGGTGCGCTTGTAGTGTGAGTGCAAAATGTGCCTGAGCCCGAAAATGAAGACGAGAGGTGACTTAAGGGACTGTTTCATATGGATTAATTAATCATTCTTACTGTTCAATGAACGCAAACTGTCATAGTTTATAAAAGACCTCCTAATTCCTACAGCACGAGGACTTTATTATTGTTTATGAGCGTCAAAAGTGGCTGATCTGTTCGGTGAAATATTTGACTGTGTGTCACTGCATATCAAACGACTTACACGATATAACTAAAGAAATCTCCACTGTGCTGAGCGAGAGCGCTTACTGAACAGCGCATCATCGATGACATAAGCATGCCCAGGCCCGAATGTAATAGGAGTGCAGGCCATCGGGGGAGACGGAAGGGGGGACAAGCTTGCTTTGGCACGGATCAAGGCAACTGTACTTAGTGTCAGTACGTGCTCACAGTCCTAGCAGGGTGCCAAACCTCATAAATTTTTTCGTAGTGCCTAAAATGGCTAACAGTACCCCTGGACCAGGGATGGGCAAACTCGGCCCTGGAGGGTTGGTGTCCTGCAGAGTCACTGGAAACACACTTGAACATGCTAATCAGTGTCTTCAAGATCACTTGAAAGCTATAGGAAGGTGTGTTTGATTAGGGTTGGAGCTAGACTTTGTAGGACTCTAGCCCTCCGGGACCGAGTTTGCCCATCCCTGCCCTGGACCCATCCGATCACTGCCACTCCCTCCCCCTCTTCCATAAACTGAACAGATAGTGTTTTCAAAAGCAAACTAGAGGAGAAATGCACATTACAGCTGCATGCTTTTACCACAATTTGACACAGCTTTTTTGCTGTTTTACCTGGCTTCTTGAACCATTCTTTGCTGCACTTAAACCCCGGTCTACTCCGCTTTTTGTCCTGGCATCCGACGGTGTACATAGGGAGCTACAATGCAAACTGATTATGCCAGACACATCATAGCACAGTGTAGTGTTAGTTTTACACACAAAAAACAGCCAGACATATAACTGGGCATATATTTCATGGTTCTCGAAAATGTAGCCCTGGGCACATATTTCCAATGAGCCTGTGTTGGATAAGTGTGTCCACTTGAGGAAAACAGAAAGAATGATGGCTTTTGTCTAAAGTTTGCCCTTTAGTTTAGTTTAATCATTTTATTTAACAAATGCAGAGTAAGGATAAGGTGCATTTTCATAATTTAGAATGTGACTATCTTTGATCTCCTAAAAAGGGAATCGGCATATGTGAAACAGGCAAACATGTTTCTGAAGTTTGTGAAGCCGCACAGCAAAGTTTGGTCGAGAGATTCAAGATTGAACACAGAGACGTGCAAGGTCATTTGGACAGCCCTCAGTGAGTGATCACAGGTGTTTATATATTTGTACCAGCTCAGTGATTTGACACCCCAGTACATTCATCTTGCTAGTGACATTGTTTTGTTGTAATTTTGGGTGTTGTTAACCTGTCTGACAGTGGAATATATAATCTCACGTCCAGTAAGGGAGCTGCAGAACACACATAATGATTGTGTTTATGAGCCAAAACAAACTGCCCCAGGAATCTGGCTTTTGTGGGCTGTTTTGAACTGCAGAAACAATCTCAAAACAACTTTATTTTGTTCTGATTTTGACTGAAATTATGTAATATAATTTTGTTCTTTGATTTTCGAGTCTGGTCAAGTTGAGCTTTATTGTACTTATGCTATATATGTGTGTCTAAAGTGGAATGAAATGTCATGTCCTCCAGAATCGTGGTGCAACATAAATAGCGAAATATTAAGACACATACCTACACTTTACCTATACATAGCTAACCTACTGAAATGGTATTCTAAATTCTACAAATAGTTAACTATACAACCTAAAACAGACTATACTAATATTGTAGTCTTTGTTTTTCTTATTGAGACCTTGTAACTTGGAGTTTAAGAAAGTGCCAGGTGCATATACAGAGAAATTGTTTCTACAGGTGGTTTGTCAAGCCCACTCACCTGTGTGACACACGCTCAGAATTGCTCAATGTTTTCCTAAAGACAAGGAGTGGTTTTTAAATGTGTGTGTGGGAGGAACAGGGTTAGAAATACTGATAGCTTTACTAGAGTATCATGAAGGAAAATATTGAGAATGGAAAGGATCTGTTCAGCTGTGTTCACTGTCCGCTGGAGGATCTTGAGATCAGCAAAACTGCAATTCCTATTTCAGACAGTGATGCAGCTGGTAAATACACTCTCAGTGGTTCCCCTGTAAAATGTAGGGACCCTGCTAAAAAATCCAGCTTAAACCAGCCTAGGATGGTTGGCTGGTTTTAGCTGGTTGACCAGCCTGGTGGTTTTAGCCACTTCCGGGCTGGTTTCCAGCCATTTCCAGCCTGGTCTTAGCTGGTCAGGCTGGAAAGTGACCAGCTTAAACCATCTAAAACCAGCTTGACCATCCTGGTTTAAGCTGGACATAGCTGGTTTTGGCTGGGCTCCCTGCCTGGCTAGGCTGGTCAAGCTGGTTTTAGCTGGTTATCTCCCAGCCTGACCAGCTAAAACTAGGCTGGTAATGGCTGGAAACCAGCCTGGAAGTGGCCAAAGGCCGTCTAAAACCAGGCTGGTCAACCAGCTAATTTTTCAGCAGGGCAAATGTCAATTATTTAGGGTATGAGTGTATGGAACATGTGTAACTACATCACTTTAAGTTAAAGTGTTACCAATTTCATTAATTTGTAACTTTGCTATGATTTTACTGTCAAACATAACACAGAAATATAAGGCTATCATTTAGACAACTTCCTTCATATGGAGTGAGAATGTAAATGTGTATAAAATGAACCGTATCTTTTTCCCTCTGGGCAATAACACTGGAAATGATCCATGGCTTTTTTTTTTTGTAGGTAGGTCTTTAATGCATTTGCATTGGTCTTGAAAGTATCTCAAAGAAAATAACTTTCAAACACAAACCTGCCTTAGAAATATTCACTGGGGTAAATGTGCTGTGACAGGAGAGCTATCTAGACATAAACATGCAGTTCCGGTATATCTGAGCAGAACTTAGGATTTTGAAAGTTTTCGCAAAAGTGCATTTACCCAGTGGGTTGATAGTGTTGTATATGATCACAGCTAATATCAAATATGATGCGAGAATGCAAAAAACAACTCATCCACACTAATTATTACAACCCCAAATCAGAAAAAGTTGGGGCAGTATGGAAAAACGTAAACACAATAAAAAGTAGTGATTTCTACATTTACTTTGACTTGCATACCATTGCAGATAATACAACAAATACTATTTAATGTGTTCCTTATGAAATAAACACATATTCCAATTTTGATTCTTGAAACCGTTCAAAAACAGTTGGAAAAGTAAAGGATTTACCACTTTGTTATGTTGCTGTTCCTTTTCACAACACCTAAAACATGTTTAGGGACTGAAGACACCAAGTGATTAAGACTTTAAGGTTTATTTTGTCCCATTCTTCCTGCAAACAACTTTAAAGGTGGGCAACAGTAAGGAGTCTTTGTTGTCGCATTTTTGCACTTCAGAATGCATCACACATTCTCTGTTGGAGAGGGGTCGGGACTGCAGGCAGGTCAGTCAAGTATCTGTATCCTCTTCCTCTGCAGCCAGAACTTTGTAATATGTGCAGAATGTGGTTTTGCATTGTCTTGTTGAAATATGCATAAGCGTCTATGTACTTTATACTATGTACCAACATTTCTATGTACTTTTCAGTATTAATAGTGCCATTACAGAAATGCAAGTTACTTTTTCTAAGGGCATTGGACTTGTTGTTGGTAACACTGGATGATCCTTTGGCCCAGAGCATACAGCGCTTATTTCTCCCCAAAATACTTGAAATACCAACGCAATCTCACTGCAGTTCGTAACTTTTTGATTTAGTGGCTAATTTGTTCGTAATCATATGATCTAGTTCGTACAATTTAGTATGATTTGCTCAACACCCAATGACGGTTGGGGTTAGGGGTGCCACGCCTCCTTTTTAGAATCGTAAATTATTGTACGACTGAACTCTGTTGTCCACTAAAGTGAAAAAACGTAAAATAATGACATTTCCTCATGTGTTCAGGCTGGAAATACAGATTCATCTGAACAGAGTACACATTTCCACCATGTGATGGTTAATCCCAGATGCCTCCTAGCCCAGAGAAGTCGACAACACATCTGGACACTGTTAACAATGGGCTTCCTTTTAGCACAGTACAACTTTAACTGGCATTTGTGGATGTACCTACATATAGTAGTCCTGAGCCCATGTGGTGATATTGCTTATAGATTAATGACGATTCTGGATGAAGTGTCATGTTTACAAGCCTTTTTGCACTATATACTGTTCTTTATCTGCACAACTCTGGTTTGCACTTATTTGCTATATGCCCTTAATGTCATTGTATTTTTTCAGATTTTTATTCCTCATGTATATTTTTAGACTAAATTTTAATGTACAATTTTATAAATTGTACATTTTATTTTCCTTAAAACTCTACTTTTTATATTAATATTATATGTTAGGCACCTAGGGTCTGAGAGTAACGTAATTTCTATTCTCTATATGTCCTGTACATGTGGCTGAATCGACAATAAAGCTTACTTTGACTTTGAAGTGCCGCCTGAGAGATCTGAGATCACAGTTGTTCAGTTTTGGCTTGCTTTCTTGTCCTTTACGCACTGAAATTCCTCCAGATTCTTTGACTTTTTTTAATGATGTTATTCACTGTTAAAGGAGAAATATCCAAATGTCTTCCTATCTTTCATTGTTTTCCAGTATTGAAATAATTTTCTCACATATTTGATGGCAAACTGGCGATCCTCTGCCCATCTTTGTTCTTTAAGAACTAGTCCTTTCTTGGATGCTGCTTTTGTACCAAATTGCAATCACCTGTTGACATCACCTGTTTCAAATCACATTATTAAACCAATTTGGTGTAGTGAAGTGTATACATTGAAATGATTGAAGAACCGATGTTCACATGTAAAATGTTTTTAAAGGATTAAATAATAATAAAAAAAGATAGCTCATGTATTAGACTGGTATGAAGTGCACACTTTCGGTTTCATTTTGACTGCTAACTGCTTGCTCATACTAAGCGCGCGGCTCCCAAACGATCACTCTGTGTCACAAACAGAATATTATTTTCAACTGTATTACCTGTTATTCCAACACAATCTCATGGCAATTCGTAACTTTTTCATTTAGTGGCTAAATCGTATGAATTCGAACGATCTAATTCGTACGAATTTAGTACGATTTACTTATCCCCCAATGACGGTTGGGGTTAGGTGCCATGCCTCCTTTTTAAAATCGTATCATTTCGTACAACTGAAATCGTACGAATTTGTACGAATTAGCCACTAAACTGGCAAAATGTTAAATACTTACGTTTTCTCGTGAGATCAGGCTGGTTATTCGCAACATAAGCAGGTTCTGTTTACTAAAGTAGATGCGTGCGCGTGCTCTCTCTGTGATAACAGCTCACGGTCAGCAGCTCTCGTCACGTGTCATTTCTCGGCCGCGGAAACATCATTATATGAAGACAAAAATGACATTTTTAGGTGAATTATACATTATAAATACGTTATGTGACTTACTCAACATCATTTGGAGGTGTCAATGTCACTGAGCAACGTGTGTGAAACAATGAAAAGTCTCGTGCAGCCGCCTTTTCTTGTCTCCTGAACTTGAAAATATGATTGGCAGAATCGTAGAAATGCTGGATTAAGATCGTCTAGGGGGTCGAATCGAGATCGCGATCTTTTAACGATTAATTGTGCAGCTCTAACTGGTATATCATATATTTATCCCTTCATCAAAAAAGGGTATGTTTTACTGCACTACAGCAGATATATCTGAATCTGCTACGGCTTAGAATTTAACATTTCAACACTCTTATATACAACTTTTGAACATTAACGTTCCAGTTTAATTCATTTCTTAAGCTTTCTGCTTGAAGCCATTCCCCTCTTTCAGATAAAATCAATGTTTATTATTTAATTATTTTGTAACTACTCTAAAATAATCCCTTTCTGAACTGAACAACATTTCTTTTCTAGGACATCTATTCACACAGGACTGTAAAATGTTATGGAATAATAATGCAAAGGCTACTAGAGGCATAAACAAAAAAGGCTCAAATTACAACTAAACCAATTATGTACATGCAACACAGGCTCATTCTGAAATGTAGTCCCGTGGACGTTTCTGGAAACTGCAAATTATGTAGCCGGAGGTACGTATAGCTGCATTTCATTGAAATGAATGCTACAGGGCAGTATGACGCTGTTTCTTTTCGTGCTTACCGGTAGACCGCTTACCTCCGTATGGAGGGCTTTTCTGCTGCAACCAGTTTGTCCAGTTAGCTTGTCGTGTACGTCGGCGGACTTGAGATGCAGAGAGGAGCTGACCACGACGACGACCGGGTTCGAGTCCAGGGAAGAGCGGTTCCAGAAATCAGCTAAGACAAAAACAGAATCCAAAAAAATAAACAAGTTCATAACAGTGTGAGAATGTGGTGAAATTCGAAAATGTGGTAAAAATCAGATGAGGGCTTTTCTTTTTCTGGACTGCTTTTGTAAATTGTTGGTTGGGGTTAGGGAAGTAAGCGGGTGGTTGGGTCAATCGGTAAAATTGGTTGGGTTCAGGGATGGAGGAGAGTGGGTCAGCCGATTGGCCGGTCACGCAGTTAATCATTCAGACAGACAGACGGTCGTTTGACAGCGGCCTTTGGTGGGTTCACGTGAAAACAGCGCGGATGCGAATGCCACTTGCGAGAGACATTTGAGATCCATAAAAGTGCACACATCGGCCTCTCGTGGATTCGCGAAAACAAAAACTGCTAATATACGTACCTTCCAGGATCTGGTTTCCAGTGTTCCAGTGTTTTCCAGTCTCCAGAAATGTCCACGGGACTTTGTTTTCAGAATGAGCCTGGGTTGTGTACGTGTGTGTGTATGTGTGTGTGTGCGTCTGTGATTTTTAATAATAGAGAAAAATATATTTGAAAAAAAAAACCATAGTTGAGTTGAGTGACATCCAAAAACAAACAATCCAATTTTTTTTTTTTTAATGAGTATTTTTTGTACAGGAATTAAAAGGTTTATAAATATCGACATTAGATTTACAGTAATTCAAAGAACAATAAATATTATTAACATAAATAAGGTCACACTTTACAATATTAAGACGATATATATATAATCATTCCATTTAACTTTGTTCATGTATAAGTGTATAGAAGTTCTGAGAAGGAGAAACAAAATCAGTTGGTAAAGTGTTACACAAATAGCATTACAATGTACCAAGAGGATCACAAGTCTTGCTTTATTTATGAAATTACAATACTTTGGTGGTTTAACAACCATGTTAAGAAAGTTAAGTGAATGCAAGCTCTCAAACAATACTTGCTCTGTCCTTTAAACAAATGGAAATCAATTAAACTATTATAAAAGTTAAAAATAAAAGTTAAATACTCATTTTCATGTCTTAATTTGTATACTAATGGTAGAACACCTTCTAAAAAACCAAAAACACCAGAGAGAGAGAGAGAGAGAGAGAGAGAGCACAAGTAGACCAACAGAGCTAAACATCACAGGCAGAAGATGCTGAATTAAACTCTGACCTGCTATAACTTTCAACCTGAGGGTAAAACGTGAGCACATGACCTTCGACTGCTGTCATGTTGATGAAAACAAATATATTTAAGAAATTAGCAATGCTGAAAATACTCTTTTGGTTTCATTTTGAGAAAAAAAAAATGTTTAAAAGACTAAATCTAGCACCATGCCGTTTATATAAAGGTCACTAGATAATAGGGTGAAGTCAACTTAAATGGGCCACATTTTAGAAAATGAGTCATAATTCCACCAGATAAGCTATGCATGAGATCTAATTACACATTAAAAATAGACATGAAGCTCAACATTATGAAGCTTTTCAGTTGAAATGGGTGAATGTAAATAACAAGGGTTAAAGTAACAATTCAAGATCAGATAATGGGTTTGGCTTTAAAAAAAAAAAACACATGTAGTGTTATAACCAGGGCTTAACATTAACTTTTTTGATTACCAGCCACTGTGGCTAGTAGATTTCCAATGTTACTAGCCACTTGCCATTTTTTCTAACCACACTTTTGTTGTTTGGAAAATAGATTTATATGAATAAATGTGGCTTTGACAAAACCAGCCAACGAGCCTAGGCTGGTTTAAGCTGGATTTTTCAGCAGGGGTCATTTTAAATTTGAATTACTTTAAAAAATGCCAATTTTACCTCTTCCTAAAAAGGAAAACAACCAACAATAAAAATGCTTGGCTCAATCATCAAAATGTCATCATAATGAAAACCAATGGGGCAAAAACAGCCCCCATCATAACGGAAGGGTAATCAATTTGCCCAGAGTGTATTATTGAGTTTTTAAAACATTTCAAAGCATTTTCCCCAAATAAGTGTCAAAATAAGATTTGTCACTAAAAATCATTCCATTTTCTGTAACACAGAGAAAGCTGTGGCCAAATTAAGACTCAAAAATCTCCCCAGATAGGATGAAAACATCCCCAACAGCACACAAAGGTTATGCAAGTTCCCTTCTGGTTCACACAATTACAATAAAACAGAAAGGAAAACATGCAAACTCTTTTGTATAACCCATTCTAAAGGTATAACCAAAAGTTTAAAAGAATACCTGTTTGGACTAGTTAGTATGAGGTTTAGCAGTTTTTTAACATTTCGTCCTTATGAAAGTAGTTTGCTGGCCAACAAAGGAAATCCCTTGTGCCATCAAACTAAATGAATATATTATAGTTGAATATACATAGTTCTGTCAACATCTCTTACATTTAAATGCGTATCTGGCAGATTATGGTAGACATAAGGCAGACATCAAACTCAATGTTTTTTGACTACAAGTGATACTGATTGTTGAAAAATAAATACATGAATCGATGAAATGATCTCGACTTAAAATGAAGGATTTGTTTGTGTCATCAAATGTTTCTCTTCATAATAACTTACCAAATGCAATTACCTTTACTGCTTCTGAAGCAACTTTCTTTGCAGGCTGATGTCACCAATTCTTCATCTTGTCAAGCATCTTTCTTCCAACCATTTGTCATATTGGAGTGTTTCACCAAGCAATCATATCCTGCTGAATAAATAATTCAAGTCGCGCTCTATAGTTATTTGTTGAATTTCCTCTTTCACTGGAAATCTGTCACATCATTGAAGTAAAAAAAAAAAAATGTGTTGTGAATGTGTTTGATGTCAGCTTCAAATGCCTTCAGAGACTGGAGAAAATAGATTTAACTTTTAACTATAATGGCTTCTGTGAAACGAGATCTTCAAACAACATGTTAGATCAGAATAGGGGTAGAAAGGGAGGTTACTTTTTTGCTGTTTAATCCTTTGTGCAAAATTGTGTTAGGACTAATATGTGGCAATAATTTATTTTTGACTTTAAGGGGTCATTGTATAAGCTTTCTGCTTCCTAAATATTTTTATTTACTAACAGAGTTGACATTTTCCTCCATTTTGCGCTTTAGCTCAAGATGCTAACCTCAAACCATATACAATTTTGGTGATGTCTAAAACTGATGATATTAACTGAAATATCACAGTAACAGAGTTGACAAAAATTATCTACTGTTGGTCGTATCCTAAACATTTCGTACAATTAAATGAATAAAAGAATACGACACACCTCAATGCCTTCCAGAATTTTCTGCCAGAGGAAGTGACATCACTTTGAGCAAGTCACATGACTTAACGAGGTCAATGTATAAGCTTTCTAAAGGCCATTTTTTAAAATGATAACTGAGTTGACTCTAACAGAGTTGATATTTTCCAGCATTTTGTGCTTTAGCTCAAGATGCTAACCTAAGAATTGACAAATAGGCAATCAAGTGGCAACATCTCCCTCTCCCTTGTGAAGTTTACATGGAAGTAAATGAATCTGCAATTCATCAAAAATCAGCTAGGCCTGGCTCCACAATAGAGCACACTTCTAATCACCTCAATGCTAAAATGGCTGACTTTAATAGCAGAAAAAAAAGACGTTTACAGCCTAAAAAAGATTTTGGTGTAATATTATGATATAGCTAATATTACACTTCATGACAACTGTGAGGGGATGCAAACCGGCCCTTTATTAATCTGGGGTCGCCACAGCGGAATGAACCGCCAACTTTTTATTTATTTATTTATTTTTTTATGCTGACGACACTCAGATTTATGTCCCTTTTAAAAGTAGGGATAAAAAGGGGCTTGACTCCCTTATGAGATGTCTAGTCGGGGTTAAGAGCTGGCTTTCGTCATTTTTTTTTAAATTTCAATGAAGAAAAAACTGAGCTGGTCTGGTTTGGCGATCCTAACCCTCTGCATTTATCAGGTTTTGGTGAGCTTTCCACTTATCAAAAACCTGTTGTTAGAAACTTAGGATTTCAATTCGGCAGTGACCTGAAATTTAACAAACAAGTAAATACAGTTGTTAAATCCAGTTTTTTCCATTTACGACTTGTGGCAAAAGTAAAGTCGTTTCTCTCTTTTAATGACCTTGAGAAGGTGATCCATGCTTTTATTTTGGGAAGACTTGACTATTGCAATTCCCTGTATGTGGGTATTAGTCAAAATGCCCTAAATAGATTGCAATTAGTACAAAATGCGGCTGCGAGACTTCTGACAGGGACTCGCAAGTTCGAGCACGTATCCCCAGTTCTTTCCTCTCTGAGCTGGCTGCCTGTTAGGTCACGGATTGATTTTAAACTATTAATCTTTGTTTTTAAATCCTTAAACAATCTGGCACTATCTTACTTATCAGACCTGCTACATGTATACAATCCTGGTAGGTCACTGAGGTCTTCTGATGAATTTATTCTATCTGTACCAAGGTCCCGGAGTAAGCGAAGTGGGGATCAGGCTTTTGCTGTTGTCGCCCCAAAACTCTGGAACGGGCTTCCGCCCCACATCAGACATGCTCCAACTCTACCTGTTTTTAAAAAGTGAAACGCCATCTTTGTTCTTTAGTATTTGAGCCTTCTTAATGTTGAGGGGTTCGCCTTATGTTTTAATTGTTATTTATGTGATGTAGATTTTATTTTTTAGTATTGATTGTGTTCAGCACTTTGGGCAGTGTTGTGTTGTGAAAAATGTGCTTTATAAATAAACTAACTAACTAACTAACTTATCCAGCAAGTTTTTTATGCAGCGGATACCCTACCAGCCACAACCCATCTCTGGGAAACATCCACACATACACACACATTCATACACTACAGACAATTTAGAATACCCAATTCACCTGTACCGCATGTCTTTGGACTGTGGGGGAACCCGTATTACCCGGAGGAAAACCACACGAACGCAGGGAGAACGTGCAAACTCCACACAGAAACGCCAACTGAGCCAAGGATCGAATCAGCGACCTTGCTGTGAGGCGAACGTGCTACCCACTGCGCCACTGTGTCACCTCATACTGTATAGTACACACTATTTTAACATCCGATTAGTAAATTCAAATTCAGTACCTTCTAAGTAGTAAGTGATTTCCGACACAGCCTTAAGGTTTTTCTTGGAGACACAAAGTACACCCACAATTCTTGAATCACCCATGTGTGCTTTTGTGTCTGTAAGAACGTACCACCTTATCCTGAAAGGGAAGATAAATTATCCACACCAAAGCAGTGCTTTTGCTTCATTCCAAAAAAAGTGGCATTTACAGCATAATATAATAAATGATTCCTGAGATGTTTTGCAACTTCACTGACACGTTATTAGGACACCAGCAAGTTCTATTAAATCTTGCAAAAAAAAAAAAAAAGCATAATAGGACCTCATTTGCGCTGTCCTTTTGACTTACTGCATACAGTAAGTCCTCCTGGAGTTGTTCCACATCCCATCATAAATTTGAGCAGGCACAGACAATTAGAAGTCACAAACGCTCAGTAAGCAGTAGATGCAATCGCTGATGTCACAGCACGTAACCTCCTAAAACCCTCTAGAGGAAAGCAAACAAACCACATCTACGCTCGGAAAACAGAGCGGGGCATCTAATGATGAGAATAAACACTGTCAGCTGCTTGCTTGGGGTCTGATAATTTAAAGGCTGGCTGTGTTTTGAACTCCGGTGCACAAAAGCTTTAAGGAATGGCCTCTTATTAGGTTTACTGAACACCTGCGCGTGATAGAAAAGTGAAGGGGAGAGAGAGAAAGAGAGAGAGAGATGGAAGCAAATCACCAAGATGTAAAAGTCCATGCAGATAAACAACTGTAAGCTCATACTAATTGGAATCCAAACAGAAATAATTGGTTTTCAGGCGTCTGTAAGAATAGCTTTGAGAAACTGAGCTATTTTGACAGAAATCCAGCTGTAAACTGTTGCACAGTATCAGGTTGGACTCCTTTTGCCTTCAGAACTGCCTTAATCTGTCGTGGCATAGATTCAACAAGGTGCTGGAAATATTCCTCAGAGATTTTGCTCCATATTGACATGATAGCATCACACAGTTGCTGCAGATCCTTTGTCGGCTGCACATCCATGATGCGAATCTTCCGTTTCACCACATCCCAAATTTGCTCAATTGGATTAAGTCTGGTGACTGTGGAGGCCATTTGAGTACAGTACACTTTATAACATGGTGCGTTATCCAGCTGGAAGTAGCCGTCAGAAGGTGGGTACACTGTGGTCATAAAGGGATGGACATGGTCTGTAACAATACTCAGGTAGGCTGTGTCGTTGACACAATGCTTAAATGTGTCCAACGTGTGCCAAGAAAATCTCCCCCACACCATTACACCCCCACCACCAGCCTGAACTGTTCATACAAGGCAGGATGGATCCATGCTTTCATGTTGTTGACGCCAAATTCTGACCCTACCATCCAAATGCCGCAGCAGAAATCGAAACTCATAAGACCAGGCAACGCTTTTCCAATCTTCTATTGTCCAATTTTAGTGAGCCTGTGTGAATTGTAGCCTCAGTGTCCTGTTCTTAGCTGACAGGAATGTCCCCCAGTGTGGTCTTCTGCTGCTGTAGCCCATCCCCGTCGGGAATGTTGTGCATTCAGAGATGTTCTTCAGCAGACCTTAGTTGTAACGAGTGGTTATTTGCCTTTCTATCACCTGTATATAAAATTTGCGTTAACGGGCACTTGGACAGGTATACCTAATATGGCCGATGTCTGTATGTATATATATATATATCTTCAAGACGAAGATGTATCTAGTGAGTTAGGATTCATCTGATTGGAGAATCAATCATGAGCTGATGCAGGACCAGCTGAGAACAATCATAAGCATGTGATCCTCTTGAAATTTGTTTATAAATAAACTTCACAAATAACTTAAAATCACAGTTCAAAAATGAAAAAAAAAAATCAATGTTAAGAAAACATTTTAAAAACTATTTTAACAAATAGGAAAAATCAACATTCAAAATATAAAAAATAACATTTTGTTGAATATTTGTAGTCAGTTATTTATTTTTACAATAACCCGTTTGAATTTAGATGTGTTATCTTTATAATCCGGAAGACGTTCATGCACCACACTATTATTTTAATCAATATAACTGTTTTATAAAACTATATATAGTTTATATTCACCAAGAAATGTATATACAAAAACATATACATTTTTAAAGGAGGACATATTCATTTAAAATAATAATATATAATATCACCAAGAATAAACAGAAAATAATATTAAAATTGCACAATTCTAGCTTGCAAACTGTATTTAGGCTCTTATTATATATATATATATATATATATATATATATATATATATATATATATATATATATATATATATATATATATATATATATATATATATATATATATTATATTTGTTATTATATATATTAAATATTTGAGTGTACCACACATGCTTTTCAGTTTCTATCTTTCTACCATTCCATCTTGCAAATCCCCTACAATTCTCTCGGATTGCTCTGGGAGAGTATGTAAACGGCAAACCTGGAGTCTCTTCACAAATTTGCAGTGGAGTTCAAGTCTGGGCCAGCTGGCTGGACGACTCGGGGATGTTTGCAGGTCCTGAAGCCCCTCAGGTATTGCTCCGGCTGTGTGTGTTTTGTCTGGCTGTCATGCTGAATAGGAGTACACATTAGTTTGTATGCGTGCTGGTCCTTTACAGTCATTGTTGTAGCTGTCTTGATGAGTAAGATGCTATTTCTGTCATAAAATACCATAGGCATGATATTAATGAACAAGCTCTTGTTTTGTCCTTCTAAACAACCCAAATCGTTATTTGTTGAATGAATCTGAATTTTCAGTTCCACAAGGATTTCTCAATGATTGGATGTTTACTGCAAAGAATCACATCAAAAGACAATCAGCATTAACCAAATGAGGATTAGATGTGATATTTGGAGTGTAAATAATTCTTCTTAATGTATAATGAGCATCAGAATATCTAGTCATGTGGAAAAGAATGTTAACAGCATGGCTGGTTTGAGCTCAAAATCAGAATTCAGTTTGGCTGGGTAAGATTTAGAGTCTTTCAAAATATTGATCCATTGCTTCATAACTCCATCAATCAATCATTTTGTTGTCTGACATTCAAAGACAGTCGTTCCAGACCCACTTTATATTGTGTCATCACCAGGGGCATTGCTAGACATAAAGCTGTACTGGGGCATGGCTCCCCCCTATATACAAACAGTTGCAATCAGAAATATTAAACCTCCTGAATTATTAGCCCCCTGTTTATTTTTTTCCCCTAATTTCTGTTATACTGAGATTTTTATCAACACATTTCTAAACATAGTACTTTTAATAACTCATTCCTAATAACTGATTTATTTTATCTTTGCTATGATGACAGTGCATAAAATTTGACTAGATATTTTTCAAGACACTTCTATACAGCTTAAAGAGACATTTAAGGCTTAACTAGGTTAATTAGATTAACTAGGTTAGGGTAATTAGGAAACCTATAGTATAATAGTGGTTGGTTCTGTAGACTATTTAAAAAAATTATAGCTATAGGGGGCTAATAATTTTGACCTTCTGTTACGATAACCAGCGATCATTCACTGGAGATCGCTGGTTTCCTCTTCATCATGAACTTCACTTCCGCATTCCCCAGGACTACATTTCCATACATGCACTTCTTCCAATCACGCACGCCTGGTCACTCATCTTCCTGATTTCATCACCAGCTGGAACCTGTTACAGAGACTGATTACACACAGTATTTAAGCAGCACACACACTCATTCAGAGGGCCGAGTCTTGTCTACTGTTTGGTGTCATTTCAACGCGTTTCTCCCGATCTTGTTTCTCCGTGTCTGTACCTAGCTTAGTCTCCTAGTTATCCTGTTTAGCCGCCAGCCTTTCGACCTTTTGCCTGTTTACCGACTTCGACTCTGGATTTGCCCGTATATGCCTGTTCATACCTGTTTTGACCATTGCTTGCCTGACCAACGAATAAACCTGCATTTGGATATTACCTTCAGTTGCTTGTATCAATCCCAAATCACAACACCTTCAAATTATTTTTTTTTAAAAATTAAAAACTGCTTTTATTCTAGCCGAAATAAAACAAACAATATACTTTCTCCAATAGAAAAAATATCAGACATACTGTAAAAATGTCCTTGCTCTGTAAAACTTTATAATATCTACACACTATAAATTAATTATTAAGCATTAGCAAATAGTGAATTCATCATCTGTTAAGCATTAACTCTACATTAATAAAAGTTAGTAAGCAGTTTATAACTGCAGCTACTAATGCTGAACTCTTGACTTAAACACATATTTAAAATGTGCTTAATAATTGTACTTTCATACTTTGCTAATAATTCATTACTAAATTAGGTATTGAATCATTTACAAACCAGTTGTATTTAAGAGTAGTTGAGGGTTTTTATGATAATTCAGAATGAGTTAGTAAATGATTAATAAAACTACTGAAATCAACGTTTATATGTCTTATTATTCAGGCATATATTAATGGTTACTATGTATATTAATAAATGCTTTATTAACTCAACTTCATCTAGTTTTGTGACCTAATCTAAAGTGAGGACTGTTCATGGTTTATAAATCCCTGGTAACACTTTATAATAACTAAACACTGTGAATCATTTACTAAGCATTAGCGTCTAGTGAATTCATCATTTGTTAAACATTAACTCTACATTAATAAGCGTTAGTAAGCAGTTTATAACTGCAGCTACAAATCCTCTATTCCTGACTTATAAGCACCTATATAATGTGCTTAATAATTGTATTTTAATACTTAGTTAATGATTTATTATTCATTACTAAATTAATTATTGCATTATTTACAAACCAGTTGTTTTTAAGAGCGGTTGGAGGTTTTTAGGATCATCCAGAATGAGTTAGTAAATGACTAATAAACTATTGAAATCAACATTTATATATCTTATTGTTAGAGCATATACTAATAGTTAACTAATATGTTAATAAATGCTTTATTAAGTCAACTTCACACAGTTTTGTGACCTGATCTAAAGTGAGAACTATTTATGATTTATAAATCCCTTATAAATTACAATTAAAGGCTCAGAATGAACAATAATCTCTGCAATCTTTTCTAAAAAGTGAAAGTAAATATTAAACATTGCCAAATAACAGGTGTGTCAAAATACGACATAAAACTGGATAAAGCAACAACAAAAATATAATAATTTAACAACATAATAAGATGCAATGTTTAAACTCTACAGTGATGTTATTTTAGGTTGCAAAGATTTATTTTTCATTTGAAGTTCAGTTTCATTTGTGTATCTTTAAATGAATAGGAATGAATAATGTCATTTTTCCTGTTTAGAATATAACTGAGCCTTTATTTGTCATTTATAAAGGATTTATAAAGCATGAATAGTCCTCATTATAGATTAGGTCACAAAACTAGGTGAAGTTGAGTTAATAAAGCATTTATTAACATACATAGTAACCATTAATATATGCCTGAATAATACGATATATAAATGTTGATTTCAATACTTTATTAATCATTTACCAACTCATTCTGAATGATCCTAAAAACCCTCAACTATACTCTTAAATACAACTGGTTTGTAAATAATGTGATACTTAATTTAGTAATGAAAAATAATTCATTAACTAAGTATGAATATTCAATTATTAAGCACATTTTTAATATGTTTGTATAAGTCAAGAAAAGAGCATTAGTAGCTGCAGTTATAAACTGCTTACTAACGCTTATTAATGTAGAGTTAATGCTTAACAAGTGATGAATTCACTAGATAGTAATGCTTAATAAATGATTTATTGTCTGTAGTTATTATAAAGTGTTACACATTATGCATTCCTATTTATTTAAAGATAAAAAATAACTGTACTTCAAATGAAAAATAAATCTTTGCAACCTGATCTAAAATAACATCACTGTAGAGTTTAAACATTACATCTTATTATATTGTTAAATTATTATTTTGTTGTTGTTTTATCCAGTTTTGTTGTATTTTGAAACTCCTGTTATTCGGCATTGTTTAAACTTTACAGTAATTTTACTTTTTAGAAAAAATTGCAAACATTATAGTTCATTTGATTCTAGCCTTTATTTGTCATTTGTAAGGGATTTATAAAGCATAAATAGTCCTCACTTTAGATCAGGTCACACAACTACATGAAGTTGAGTTATAAAGTTATTTATAGTTGAGTTATTTATTAACATATTAGTTAACTATTAGTATATGCCTGAATAATAAGATATATAAATGTTGATTTTAATAGTTTATTAATCATTTAATATTGATTCTGAATTATCCTAAAAACCAACAAATACTAGGTTTGTAAATAATGCTATACTTAATTTAGTAATGAAAAAAAATCATTAATTAAGTATAAAAATACAATTATCAATGTACACATTTATATAGGTGCTTATAAGTCAAGAATAGAGCATTTGTAGCTGCAGTTATGCTGTCGCCTCACAGCAAGAAGGTCACTGGGTCGCTGGTTTGGATCTCGGCTCAGTTGGCGTTTCTGTGTGGAGTTTGCATGTTCTCCCTGCCTTTGCGTGGGTTTCCTCCGGGTGCTCCGGTTTCCCTCACAGTACAAAGACATGCGTTACAGGTGAATTGGGTAGGCTAAATTGTCTGTAGTGTATGAGTATGTGTGTGGATGTTTCCCAGAGATGGGTTGCGGCTGGAAGGGCATTCGCTGCGTAAAAACTGCTGGATAAGTTGACAGTCTATTCCGCTGTGGCGATCCTGGATTAATAAAGGTACTAAGCCGACAAGAAAATGAATGAATGAATGAATGAATAGCTGCAGTTATAAACTGCTTCCTAAAGTTTATTAATGTAGAGTTAATGCTTAACAAGTAATGAATTCACTAGATGCTAATGCTTAGTAAATGATTCTTAGTGTGTAGTTATTATAAAGTGTTACCCCTTGCTCTGTTAAACATCATTTAGGAATTAATAAAAAGAAAAAAAAAATTCAAAAGGGGTTTAAAAATTCTGACTGCAACTGTGTGTATGTATATATATATATATATATATATCATCTTCTGGCGTGTGATCTGTGGGCTGAGGCCTAGAGCTGTGCAAGTGAAGGAAAGCCGGTGGAGCAAAAGTTAATGAGAGACATCTGCCCCGCACATCGGTTTCAAGTCCCCTGGAGGAGCTCTGGTTAGATAAGTTGAGGAGGGCAACACTGAAAGATGAGAATTACCAGACTCGGGACGTTTAAGTTGTTATTTTGTTTACATTTATGCACCAGTCACCCATTGGGGCAGTGGACTTGTTGCCATCTGTTGGAGGTTGGAGGGGCAGTTGGCATCCATGACAAGACCGAGGAATCACTGCTACTTGCTGGAAGCTGCGGCCTGCTGCCGTCTACCATAATGGAGAGATGTAGGCAGAGGTTATGACTGGGAAGCACCTGGGGGCTTATTTATAAAATCTGCATACTGTAGAAACATTACTAAAAGTGAACATACAACAGAATAATATTGTAAATATTACTTAATGATCAGGGCTCATATGAGGATTTAAAGGGTCATGAAACACCAAAACACATGTTTTGAGCTGTTGACAGTCGTATATGTGTCTGCCGCTGCTAAAAACACTATTAGGACACATATATTTTACTAAAAGGTGATAATTGGTTGTTGCGTTATTTCAAACAAATTCGTTCTTCCGGATTGAAACAAATTTTTGAAGTTGCGTCACACCAATTAGATCCTTGCGTGTATTCCAGCGTGTAGAGTGGCTGTCTGTACCTCGGAGTTTGTCACAGTTATTAAATCAGTGTGTCAGTGTCACAGTACAGGCTGCGTGTGTGTGTCAAACATTTTGGTGAATTACATTTGGTTGGGCTGGTTATATATTTGAAATAAAGAGACAATGTTGACTTTAGCGATGACGAGGCTTCATTTAAACTGCAGAAGATGCCGTCTGATAACGAGGGGGAAACGCCTCACAGCAGCTGTTTTCCATCCTATTAGATCGCATTTCTTTAAATGATCAGTCCAGGATATGCTGCTGATGGACAACAGTATTAGTTCAAAGAGGATAAAAGCAGTTAAAATAGATTAAAACTATCGTTTAAAAGCTGTCCAAATGTGACTGTTTACACGCATCAGCTGCCGACCGGAAGTTCTTCGCATTCTCCTTGCGCATACACGCAAAGCATAATGGGTAATTTTGCATTTCAAGAAAAAGGTCTATAGCGCATGTCTTTGGACTGTGGGGGAAATCGGAGCACTCGGAGGAAACCCACACAAACTGGGGAGAACATGCAAACTCCACACTAAAAATGCCAACTGACTCACCTGGGACTCGAACCAGTGATCTTCTTGCTGTGTGGCGACAGTGCTACCCGCTGAGTCACCATGTGGCCATGTTTTGTTTGACTATTTAAAAGATCTGCTTTCTATTTTAAGATTTTTAAAAATGTCATTAATCCCTGTGATCTAATCTTACTAATTTATCAAAACTCCCCCCCCCCCTTAAATTAATTCTAAAATGTGCATGCACCTCAGGAGTAGCGCTCAGGAAATTCATTAACTTCTCAGTTGTTTTTCTTTCTGGGGACCTGAAATGTCAAGCCAACAGGGTGTCTTTCTTTTTTGGTCAGTGCATGACTGTGAGGAGAAGGAGCTGCCATCCCTGACAGTGCTTCAAATCAGCCCTCCACTGCATCTGTTCTGCTCTTGATCTTCTACCAATCTCCGTGAGAGCTAAAGTTAGCTCTGTCGAAGTCTCAGCACAAAGTTTTCAAAGAGGCCAGAACTGTTGCCATGGGTACCAATGAAATATATGTCTTACATAACGTATGCCATTTACCACATTTGATTTATGAATAAAACCAGACCATGAGCATTAAAAAGCTCAACAAGTGCATTAGCATTTTAGCTATTATTTAAACTTCTAAACTATTTTGCCGCATTTCAAGATCTTTATTTCATGCTTTCAAAGACTTAAAAGTAAACTATATTGGGCTATATACATGGTCTATATGGCTCTATAGCAGGGGTGTCCAAACTCGGTCCTGGAGGTGTATATATCTGTATCGCTTTAACAAGCAGGCTAAAGAACATGGCGTTTGGCATCTGTCGCTAGAGTACCTTTAGAGGTCAGAGGAGTGAGGTTTACCTGCACTGCACTTACTAGCTGGCTCCTGCTACACTTACATCCTTAGAACATAACCCACCCTTAAACCTACTGTAACGACAGGGTGGAGTGACACCAACAACAGAAGGTAAGATCCAATATGCAGGTTTATTCAGCGTCAGGCAAGCAGTGGTCAAATCAGGTTCAAACAGGTAAATTAAGGCAGTCCAGAATCATTAACGGTAAACAGGCAAAAGGTCGAAAGGCAGGCGGCTAAACAGGATAACTAGGATACAAGGCTAGGTTCAAACATAGAGAAACAAAACAGGGAAACGCGTTGTAATGTCACTGGAGTAGTAAACAAGACTCGGCAAACTGGAAGGGTGAATGAGTGGTTTATGTATGGTGTGTTATCAGTCTCTGACAGGGTTCAGCTGGTGAGTTAGATGTGTGAGCAAGGGTGACTGGGAGCAGTGCATGTATGAAAATGTAGTCCTGAAGTGTGAGAACCAGCGATCCCTGAAGAGCGATCGCTGGTTGTGTGACACCTACCCATAAAACCAAATTTGCCTCTAACCAAAAATATCTGTTTGTAACCTCAAGAACACCAGAAGTTCTCCAAAACATTAGTACTTATGCAGTAAGTACATTGTATTTATTTGTTGATGCAAGTACATAGTAGTTAAAGCCACATAATATAAAGTGGAACCACAACAAGTTCTAAAACCAAAGAATATCATGTAAACTCTTTTGATGAAAGTTTAGATTTTTTCTCAAAAGTCTGAAGAAGACTGAAGATATACTGAGAGTTTTAGTCATCGGAGTTGAGCAAATGATCAGACAAACAGAACAGTAGCTAAAAAGCTGCCTCAGGGCTGGCAAGTGATTGCATGAATCGTAGCAGGATACCAATTACTGTTCTTTTGCTGAGTTTAATTGAATCTGTTGTCCACTTAGCTGCAGGGCGCCATCATATTACCAGCACTCTGAAATGAGTCCATTTAGGATATTCCACAATTTCACATTTAAAATTAGGGTTTGAATTACAGTAACTAGTGCTACAACAGAATTTAGCAGTAATTAAAATACATCTTGCAAAATTCTAAACCAGTTGAAAGGACAGCATGAGAAAGCAATGCTAACTGTTAACTATAAAGAAAAATATAACTATTTATACTTTTACTGTAAGTAGAATAAGGAGAAAATAGAGTAAAACTATTTTAATATTTTGTTGTTGATACCAAGGTCATATATCCAAACAAATGAATCAAAATGATCCAGTTTCCACCTTATTTTGCACACTTTTTGTGAATGCTATGGGTAAATGACTAGAGAATGTGGTAACAGTACATACATTAGACCTACTATCTAAACTAAATGTTACTTTATGAACTAATGTTAAGATAAATTATGCACTAATAAACAATAACTTCAAGATGCATCACGTGTTCATGTGTGTATAATGGAAAACTTAAATACTTGTTAGTGCATGTTTGTTAATTAATATATTAACTAAAAGTAGTTTAGGCTAAATGTAACTTGCTCTATGAGTGTTATCAGCGATTTAGCGGATGCAGATTGCTAACGGACTACAAATTCGCCATTATGGACTACAAGTTCCAGTCATGCACCACACACTCACACCGGTTTCTGATCCTGACTGATTGCATACAGCCGGATGATTGTCAAAGACTGATTACATGGACTATTTATACAGCACACACGCACACACATCAAGGCTGAGTCTTGTTTATGTGTCTGATTAACATTACGATGCATTTTCCTTGCCTTGTCCTGCCGTGTACTGATCTTTGTTTGTTTGTTAACGTTGCCTGCCACCTGCCTGTATTGACCATTTGCCTGTTATTCGACTGCTCTGTGTACATCTATTTGCCTGTGTTGACCATTCCTTGCCTAACCATTTTCAATAAACCTGCGTTTGGATCTTCACTTCCTTTGTCAGCGTCTCCCTTATGACTATGAGAAAGAATATTAGGTTAAAGTGCTACTTGAACTCAAGACCTGAATCCTTGCGTCATGACTTGACTTGGAGGGGTGCATTATTATTAAAGTACACATCAAAACAAACCATATGATTTTGTTAGCTCACATTGCTAGTTTTGTTATGAGTAATTAATCTGTGCAAGTCATTAAGGAAAAAAAAAAGTCTACTCTTGTAATCTTTAATCGAGGTCACTTTCACACCTGCCCGAATTAGTTCGGTTGAATCGCACTAGAGTTCGCTTTGCCTCTTGGTGGACCAAAAAAGAGACCTGCTTGAAGAGGTGGTCTTGGAACGCTTTCAAACAAACCCTGGAGCGGTTCGTTTGTGGTGAGAATATGATCTGAACTAAAACAGACCCAACTAGTCTGGACTAATCCAGTTGCCGTAAGCCAATGCGCTGTGCAATATAGGATACGGAGGAAAAATATTTGTTGACACCGATTTACCGACAGAGAGAGAGGGGAATCGTAGGTAATATTTGCGCAAGATGACCATGTCGCAGTTTAGCTAAATGAATTCACACCTCCTTCTGAAGTGACATGCAATGCATTAAAACATTGTTTTCCAGCCACAGCAGCGCTTCATTCTCGCAATGTATAGTTTGTCTAAAGCAGGGATGCAATCAGTCAGCGCAGTCGTAGCTCCATAGTGAAAAGCGACATTTTGTGTCTGCCGGTTTGTTTATTTGAGGGAGTTCATTGGCATTTTCCTGCATGTGAATTCTGACCAATCAATAAGCAGTTTAGGAACTATGTTCAACAACATCTGGCCAATGAGAGATGTGGATTTTGTCAGATGACTGCATTTTGGTTCTTTTCAACTGGTTCAGACCAAAGCCAACAGTGTGGTGTGAAAACGACCCAAAGACGGCAGAAAATGCAACAATGTATCATTTATTGCCTTTGGTCTTGACCAAATGAAGCAAACTACAGATGTGAAAGCACTCTAAAATCAGAAAAATTACATGTAACTAACCCTAAACCTAACGCACAATCTATCCCAGCTAAAAAATTTTAAGTTAAGTGGTTGCAAACCATTTATTTGGGATAAATTTAAAAAAAAAATCAGACACCTTTTAAATTTTTGATTCGGTCACCTTTACATAAAGTGTAATCAACAGTTTTACCATTAAGTTACTCTAACACTGTATTATGTTAATTAAGAACAATGTCCAAATAATATACAGTGAAAACATCTTAAAAGTAGAGAGTGCTGTATCACACAGTACATCAAATCTAATCTGACATTGAGGAATTGTGCTGTGAACATGATGTTTTATTTACAAGCGTCTCATCTGACTGTCAACATTTAAATTAAACGGGCGAGCTACACTAATCCAAATCTCTTATGGTGAGACCTGGTTAAAACAGGATAACAGGGTTTAATAATAGTCAATGAATAACATTCGGACATATTGCTTGTTCATGTGATCAGTAGTGGTTTCATACCAAAGGAACTTGTTCCCATCGCTATGCAGACGGCAGATTCTAGACTCAGAGGGTGGAATGAAATATTGATGGAGATGGTCAGTCTTTTTTTTTTTCTTTTTTAGGATCATAGCCCTAAGACTAAAGGTGACCTTCGAGTTTGAGGCAAAATCACAAAACCTGTCAAAAACAAATCCAGGTTATTTTTCATCCTCGGAAAAAAAAAAAAAAATCTTCATTCCTTCACAGGGAAAAGACAGCAGCCGAATACTGAATGAAATTTCACCATGGGAACTATGACAATGTAGGAGGTCTATGATCAGAATTATAATCTAACACCATGGAATACATGATTATACAGATTAAAAAGTCATCGTTGTCCAATGTGCTTCTAAAAAAGGGGTTCTCAGCCACCAAGTTGCCAATACCAGGTCATAAAACAGTTGCTACCAAGAAAGCAAAATTAATCGATATGAGAGCCCACTTTATTGTAAGTTTTTCCTTTTAAGAATCAATGTTCATACACTGTAAAAAGCAATGTTATTTTACTGTAAAGGGCACCTATGATAAGAATCATCTTTTGGAAGCTGTTTGGACAGAACTGTGTGTAGGTATAGCGTGTCCACAGCCATATTGGATTGACAGAAACATAATAAGTTTCTATTTTAAATTTCCTGACGTTAAAATAGGATCCAATTCTCCCTCATTTTGAGGCCCACCACAACGTGACATAGGAGTGCAGTTTTCCCCGCCACCGAATTGATTGACAGCAATGTAACATTTCACCATTGTAGCGCGTATAGTCATATCAACAAGACAGAACGTGCGCAAAACACCTGGAATTAAAAGATCTGTTTAGATCTCTGTGAACATCATTCATTAATTTTCTTGTCGGCTTAGTCCCTTTATTAATCTGGGGTCGCCACAGCGGAATGAACCGCCAACTTATCCAGTACGTTTTTACGCAGAAGATACTCTTCCAGCCGGAACCCATCTGTGGGAAACATCCACACACACTCATACACAACGGACAATTTAGCCTACCCATTTCACCTGTACCACATGTCTTTGGACTGTGGGGGAAACCGGAGCACCCAGAGGAAACCCACGCGAACGCAGGGAGAACATGCAAACTCCACACAGAAACGCCAACTCAGCCGAAGTTCGAACCAGCGACCCAGTATCTGTGAACATCAATTATCATTAAATGTGATCGAGAATGAGTATTAGAAGTTTTTAAAACTTAAAACAGTGCATGTTTGTAATAAGGTAAACCGTGTGTGGACATTGTAATGACATTGTGTGTGGCTCATCGTTGCAGAAAGGATTGAATTAGCTCCATAACAAATACATCCAATAATCATTGGGAAAATTCTTACTGTAGTGTATCTCACAAATGTTACATGTGATTGGCTTCCTTCATGTCTGTCACTGTGCTGTTTATCTGACGCAGCAGGAGATAGAGTAAATGCTGATTCATACTTCTGCGTCAAGCGCATGCGTATGCTAAGGCGCAGGCTACGCGTTGATATTATATAGCCCTATGCTGATATTATTATAGCCCTATGCCGTGGCCGTCGCTGACGTGCACCTCTCAAAAATGTAACTACACGTCGCAACAACGCATAGTGCAAGCTCTGTGATTGGTCGGCTTGGTAGCGCTGACGGGTCAGGGTGGAGCGATTGTTTACAAGTGTGGAGTCACGTGAAGGAGCTTCAGATGGAAAGTTTTGTTTTGTGTTTACCTCATAGTTAATGTTGTTGCACGTCCGCCAGTTCCTGCCTCAAAATTAGTGAATTTGAGCCACTTGTACATTCAGGAAGCTTTCAGAAAAAACAAAACAGCAGCGAAGAAACTCGACACAGAGGAACATTAACACCTCACTGTCATTTATAAGGGATTTATAAACCATGAATAGTCCTCACTTTAGATCAGGTCACAAAACTGGATGAAGTTGAGTTAATAAAGAATTAATAACATACATAGTAACTATAATATATACCTGAATAATAAGACATGCAAACGTTGATTCAATTGTTTATAAATAATTTACTAACTCATTGTAAATGATCCTAAAAACCCTCAACTACTCTTAAATACAAATGGTTTGTAAATAACGCGATACTTAATTTAGTAATGAATAATAATCATTAACAATTTATACAAGTATAATTATTAGGCACATTTTAAATTTGTTTGCAAGTCAAAAATAGAGCATTTGTAGCTACAGTTATAAACTGCTTACTAACGTTTATTAATGTACAGTTAATGATTAACAGATAAAGAATTCACTATTTGCTAATGCTTAATAAATGATTTATAGTGTGTAGTTATTATAAAGTGTTACTGGACAATTCTCAATAATGTTCATGTCTGTTGACTGGGCTGGTTACTTTACTGATTTCTATTAGAATCTTGAGTCCATGCGGGTTCCAATAGGTTTTCTGCAGTATTGTGATGATGATTCATCGGAAAAATCTTCCTTCTGACTGAGAAGTCAAGTTACTTGCTCTTACAACTGGGATCAACCAGACTTTTGTCAAGTAGTGTGGACTTTGTTCTGACATTTTTTAAATAGAGCACCTGCTGTAAATGATGTATCATCCACAAATCACAATATGGACTTTTTTTTTCAAAGATACATCTTCCAAAAATATAATTGTAAATGGAAAACGTCAATCAAATAACTCTGAATATACAGCACATATTTTGTGTTTTATGCTACTGTATACTTATGAGGGTCGAAAACAAGACATACAAAATCTGAGAACCAAAATATCATGTTTGCCTACAGCAATAATTGCCAGAACGATTTAAAAACAAAGAAGGAATTCACAGCAAGAAAGCTTTTGAGGCAATGTTCACACATCTCCCCGGCAGCAAACCTTTTACACTTCTCCTGTTGTTATAACCTGTAATCTTTCTGAGGACAATTGAATTTCCAGGCCCTCTACTGGGATTAGTCAATGCAGTTTGAAGGTTCACACAGAGATACTGTAGATGGTCAGTCAATATATAAAGCTGGCTACTGTGCACACTTCAAAAAATCCTTCACTTACTTTGTCTTGTTTCTTGTCCAAATCTCTAACAATTAATAAATCAAGAAGCATTTTTATACAAACAAAAATTGCATCTTCTTTTCAGAAGTAATATGTCAAAATTAAGGGAGTTTTTCCCCTTAATTAAGCAAATTAATCTTAATAATAATTATTTCAATTATTTTTATATATTAATTTTCAGCAAATTAATTTTAATTTAATTTAATTTAATTTAAAATTAATACTTAACTAATTTTAAGCCAATTAATTTCTGCCTATATTATTATCTCTGATAGTTTTACTTGTCAAGAAATTGCTTCTTGATTTAAGCATATTTATATCTACACTAAAAACATGGCAAAAGCATCTATCTATCTATCTATCTATCTATCTATCTATCTATCTATCTATCTATCTATCTATCTATCTATCTATCTATCTATCTATCTATCTATACAAAAATATGGTCTCATTTACAGAAATAATGTAAATTATGTTTTCACTAAATAATATTAATATAAGCTAATAATATTATTTAGCTTATGTCTTAAGAAATATTTTATTTTTGTCTAAAAAAAAAGTTTTTAAGATATTTGGACTAGGAACAAGAAAGGCTAAGTAAGAAAAGCCTTTTTTGCAATCTACAGGTACACTGCAAAAAAAGCTTTTATTACTTAGTAAAGATTATTGTCAGCTGCAGTCGGTGTTGATTGGCGCACAGCATCATGGTAATTGTAATTCATGTGGTGGCAGATGTGCAGTTCCAGCCTAATCTCACGAGAAAACGTAAATATTTTACGTTTTGCTACTTTAGTAGCTATTTCGTACGAGTTCAGTCTATCTATCTATCTATCTATCTATCTATCTATCTATCTATCTATCTATCTATCTATCTATCTATCTATCTATCTATCTATCTATCTATCTATCTATCTATCTATCTATCTATCTATCTATCTATCTATCTATCTATCTATCTATCTCAACAAAATATATAAATAACAGAACAAAAATACTATGTTGTTGTAGAGAGTTGGGTTCTCCAGCAATCTGCATAGGTTATGCCAAAATTAGGTGAGATTTCCCTTCAAACATGATAAAAAAATCTATATCTATCTTTTTTCTATCTATCTTTTTTTTATCTATCTTTTTTTCCTTAACAATAATTTAAGCTCTTCCTAATTATTTATATTTAGATTTTGTCTAGTTTTTAGTTCAATTATTTACTTAAAGAATCATTTTCTCGACAGGAAAAAAAGTCTTGTTTTCGGAAAACAAACATGTCAAACGCATTTTTGCTTTAAAATAAGACTACTTTGCTTATTTTCTAAAAATATATTGTCTTATTTTGGTCTAGAAAATGATAAATGCTTCTTGATATGAGAATCTTTTAGATATTTGGACTAGAAGCGAGACAAAAACCAAGTAATAAAAGCATTTTTTGCAATCTAGACTGCCTTGATTCAAGTCTAAATATCTAGAAATTCTTAAATCAAGAACATTTTTTAACACAAACAAAAATACAGTCTTGTTGAGAGTCAGGGGCAATGGAGGGGTCTGTCTGTCTGTCTGTCTGTCTGTCTGTCTTTCTGTCTGTCTGTCTGTCTGTCTGTCTGTCTGTCTGTCTGTCTGTCTGTCTGTCTGTCTGTCTATCTATCTATCTATCTATCTATCTATCTATCTATCTATCTATCTATCTACATTTACATTTAGTCATTTAGCAGACGCTTTTATCCAAAGCGACTTACAAATGAGGACAAGGAAGCAATTTACACAACCAAGAGCAACAATGAATAAGTGCTATAAGCAAGTTTCAGGTCTGTAAAGTCTAAGAAGGGAAGTATTAGTAGTATTAGTATTTTTTTTTTTTTTTTTTGTACAGTTAGTGTGATATTCAGAGAGGCAATTACAGATTAGGAAGTGTAGTGGAGACTAAATAGTTGAGTTTTTAGTCGTATCTATCTATCTATCTATCTATCTATCTATCTATCTATCTATCTATCTATCTATCTATCTATCTATCTATCTATCTATCTATCTATCTATCTATCTATCTATCTATCTATCTATCTATCTATCTATCTATCTATCTATCTATCTATCTATCTATCAAACTAAAACATGAAAAATCTTCTGCCAATGAGGTAAGCAAATTACTCTTATTTCAAAGCGAAAACTGGATTATTTTTCATACCCCATTGGCAGGTTATTGAGCTTGTTTTTAAGGAAAATTTCTTATATTAATCACTTAATTTTGACAACAAGAAACAATCTATCTATCTATCTATCTATCTATCTATCTATCTATCTATCTATCTATCTATCTATCTATCTATCTATCTATCTATCTATCTATCTATCTATCTATCTATCTATCTATCTATCTATCTATCTATCTATCTATCCCACATTCAAGGAACAGCTCATCTGTAAAACTTAAGGTAACGCTCCACTCAAGGGGGTGCACACTGCTGAAATCATTTACATATAATTATACAGTGTTTCTGCGAAGTGCAGAGCTGCATAAAATACGGCGCTTTCAGTTCTAATCTGCTGGGAGTCGGTGTTCTGCATTAGAGCTGCTGTACTGAGCACAAAGTCCCACAGCGTCCAAACCTCTCCAGGAAGACTGATATTTTTAAAGTTGATAAAAAATGGAAATAGTTTGAAATAACCCTCATGGTTGTCAAGACAAATGCTGCCCAAGGTCACTGCGCCATTTTTTTAATGCAACACTGACCATTATTTCTGTGTTGCCTTCTAATATGAATTCATTACCAGTATGACTTTTGTATATTGACTAAACATCAATCTTAATAAAACTAATACTAATAATAATTGCAGGTGTAAAAAGCTCAGGGATCTGTTGAAGAACTCGCTGTTTATCTCGCTCTTTCACATCTGTTATAAAAAAGGGAGGAAATTAGATTCAGATTTTTTGTGTAACTCAAATCTGGATGGTGTACCCCTATGAGAAAACAAATGCCTACGAATAGACTGCGATGAAATGGTAGATAAGAATAAGAAAGAATAAATAAAATAAATGCTATGATTCAAGGGAGTCAGTTTGACGAACGACACTTTTATTATTAACAGACATTCAAAAAGATCTGCATATGGTATGTTGAATATGGTATATGTACAATTGAAGTCAGATTTATAAGCCCCTTTTTGAATTTGTTTTCCTTTTTTAAATATTTCCCAAATGATAAAAGTGTGTCTGATAATGTTTTTTTTATTCTGGAGAAAGTCTTATTGGTTTTATTTCGGCTAGAATAAAACCAGTTATTAACTTTTTAAAACCATTTTGAAGACAAAACTATTAGCCCCTTTAATGTATTTTTTACATAGTCTACAGAACAAACCATCATTATACAATAACTTGCCTAAATACCCTAACCTGCCTAGTTAATCTAGTTAAGTCTTTAAATGTCACTTTAACCTGTATAGAAGTGTCTTGAAAAATATCTAGTCAAATATTATTTACTGTCATCATGGCAAAGATAAAATAAATCAGTTATTAAAAATTACTTATTAAAACTATTATGTTTAAAAATATGTTGAGAAAATCTCTCTGTTAAACAGAAATTGGAAAAAAAAAAAAAAAAAAAAAATATATATATATATATATATATATATATATATATATATATATATAGTTTCTGTTTCTTCTTAATCTAACTGTTTAAATAATTATTGATAAAAAGCTTATGATAAGCCATTGATTGTTTACCTTCAAGCTCTGACGCGCGTGCACGTGGAGCAGCCAGTGAGCGCCAGCACACAGATATTATGTACATCTTGACATGCGAAAGTGTTTCTCTATATGTTTTCATCAAAATACGTCTCCATCCACAGAGTTTGTAATGTAGTCAAATGTTTACAAATACAAGTGCTGCCGTTTAGACCTCATTTCTGGTTAACAATTTCAGAATTTACCGGTATTTTGAAATGGATGTGTGAACAGTGTTTTCCAGAAAAATTCCATAACGTCTTCGTCTGTTTAAACAGCACTTTTTTTTTTAAATACCGGCAAAGTCATTCCTGAAATTTTCTGGATATTTACCGGAGTGGGTGAAGTGGGTTTAAAATAATAGGATTAATATAATAGGAAATAATATAATTAAATATAAATAGAAAAAAAACTAAAATTCACCAAGATACCCCATACAGCAGGGGTGTCCAAACTTGGTCCTGGAGGGCCGGTGTTCTTGAGAATTTAGCTCCAACCCTAATCAAACACACCTGAACCAGCTAATCAAGCTCTAACTAGGTATTGACCTTATTCTAATATGTGGAAGTGCGCCTGTTTTCGCAATTGTCTTAGAACTTCCGATTCGGTCGCCTATGGGAGAAATGACTAGGAATAATAAATGGCAGAAAACTACTTGCTCTACAAACAAATGTTTGCATGACTATACAGACCAAGTATAATAATATAATAAGAAAATATCAAATTGCTACATCAAGTAGTGTAATGAGCA
This sequence comes from Danio rerio, assembly GCF_052040795.2. Taxonomy (NCBI): domain Eukaryota; kingdom Metazoa; phylum Chordata; class Actinopteri; order Cypriniformes; family Danionidae; genus Danio; species Danio rerio. The sequence goes on along the minus strand of NC_141041.1, from coordinate 47,818,610 downwards.
GTTTTTAACGTCAAAAAATGAATGGAAGTGAATTAGACCGGAAGTCTCAAGCCAAAAAGATTCAAATGGCAGCGCCCGCTCGTCGGCAGAGAATAAGGTGAATACTAAACTTCCAGGCAGGTGTGTTGAAGCAAGTTAGAGCTAAAGTCAGCAGGACACCCCTGCCATACAGAGTACATGGACATTCTGCATGTACTTTGAGTGACCTGTTCCTGACCTGGGGTCTCATTTATAAATGTGATGTACTTACAAAACAGGTGGAAATGTGCATACTCCACTTCCCACACACAAGTTGTGATGTAATATAAAGATTTACCAAGGTGCTTCAGTCATATTACTGGGAATGGGAGAAACTATTAGACGAAAATGTCCCACATCCTACATAAAAGAAAAGTCATTGCACTCCTCAGCCATTGTTTTATAGTAAAAACCAACCTTGCACTTAAGACTTAGAACCAGGGGTGGACTGGCCATAGGGAGCACTGGGACATTTCCCAATGGCCTGACGATCAATTATGAATCTGGCCTAGCCCAACCTCCCACCCCCGCTCTTCAATTACCAATCGCCCTTTTTACAACCCCACCCTCACCGATCTTCACTTAGCAATCGCACCCGCAAACCCACCCCTCACCCCCCAGTCTTCACATAACACATTAACCTTTCCTCAACCCACCCTTGCTCTTCACTTAATAGTCGCATCACCCAACAACCCCCTCCATGTTGGCTCTACAGCGATCGCATCCACTAACCGCCTCCCATTTCTTCACTTATCGGCGTAGCTTAGGTGGCCTTTCCCAGGCAAAAAATACTATCGCAGTTCACCACTGCTTAGAACTGCACATTAATATTGAATTATTAATGTTATTCAGTTCTAAATTGTCAAGCATTTTCTTTAAATTTCAAGATTAACCTAATTTTGTTGACAGGATACCTAAAAATGATACCCCAAGGCATTGAAACTTTAACCTATCGTTCATTCGTTCGTGCGTTCATTTTCCTTCAACTTAGTCCCTTTTTTTTATCAGCGATCCCCACAGCGGAATGAACTATTAATTGTTTCAGCATGTTTTACACAGCAGATGCCCTTCTAGCCGCAACCCAGTATTGAGAAACTCCCATACACTCATACACTATGGCCAATTTGTTCATCCAATTCACCTATAGAGCATGACTTTGGACTGTGCGGGAAACCAGAACACCTAGAGGAAACCTACGCAAACATGGGGAGAACATGCAAACTCCACAGAAATGCCAACTGGGCTAGCCAGGACAGCAACCTTTTTGCTGTGAGGCGACAGTGCTAACCACTGAGCGACTGTGCCGCTTAAACCATCATAACACATGCTGCTCCATTTTGACACATTAGAGATAAATATAAAACCAACGAATACGTAAATATAAATTAAACGACTGATTTAACAGTTTTTAGTAAGAAAACCAAACTGCATTTTTAAAAATGTATTAACTTCTTAGGGCTTGCTACAATATTTATAGAATTGCTGAAACCGAGGCATTTGTGCCTTGATGATTAAAGGACAAGATCATATGCTGTTGCCAATTTATTTTTAGGTCATTCATCATCACTTGTGATGCATGTGGTCAGAAAGTGCCAAGCAAGCAGATGAAGATGGGTAATGAACAAGGCAAATTCAATCAGCCTTGAACTCACAGAATAAGTAGAATTTATGAGCCAGCTTATATATTATGCGTCCTGATATCTGAGAATGATGAAGATAAGTTACAGCCTCGGCTTTGAGCCACCCGAAGATCTTCTGTATCCTTTTGGAATCTTGGGAATACTAACTCCGACACATCGGACAAAGCTAATTCAAAGCATATTATACTACACATATACAGTAAGTATGCTATTCATCACTCTTTCCCTCCTGACTCATCACATATGTAAGGGATAATCAACGGCTTGCCGTGCATTAAAGGATTTTAATGCACCACGTGCAGGCGAAGGACCACACTACGCGCAGCGGTGTGTATATAAACATGTATATAGTTGTTTGTTTTAGTTTTTTGCAATACATCGACTGCTTATTTGTGTAGTTTAGTAGTGGGTAGGTTTAGAGTAGGTGTGGGGTATATGCTCCAAAACAACTCTGAAAAATAATTTTTTATTTTACAAATACAAGCAAAGGGCGATGGAGTGGTGCAGAACGTAGTGCTGTCGCCTCACAGCAAGAAGGTCGCTGGTTCGAACCTTGGCTCAGTTGGCGTTTCTGTGTGGAGTTTGCATGTTCTCCTTGCGTTCGCCTGGGTGTGTTCCGGTTTTCCCCAGAATCCAAAGACATGTGGTACAGGTGAATTGGGTAGGCTAAATTGTCCATAGTGTATGAGTGTGTGGATGTTTCCCAGAGATGGGTTGCAGCTGGAAGGGCATCCACTGCGTAAAAATGTGCTGGATAAGTTGGCGGTTCATTCCGCTGTGGCAACCCAGGATTAATAAAGGGACTAAGCCGACAAGAAAATAAATGAAATGCAGGCGAACCATTCAGGGAATGTTTGCTGCTTATGACTGAAACCATAGAAAACCCTGCTTGTCATAAATATGATGCTGAAAAGGGTACCTAGAGTGTCACAAAATGGTGATAAGGAGTCCTAAGTGAGCATCAATCAACGTGTTGAGTCTGAAGTGAGAATTAGTGATGTGCGGATCAATACTAAAATACCGATATCTCCGATATAATAAATATAATAATATATTATAATAAAAAATATTGATATTTCAGTAATTCGGAGAAAATATGTAGTTTATTGGAAATAGAAATACGACGGAAAGTAACCACAATTACCCTAGTTTATCTGAATAACGTAAACTTAGTCGGAACTACTTGTTCTTCCGCCTGCCAAGTCATGTGTGTAATACGGCACTGTACAACTGCAGAGCACGCTAGCTAGCCACTCAGTCCACTGGCCTGGCACTTGTCGTTCAGAAACGCTGTCATGAAGTTTTGTGTGGAGCTACTTCAGGTCCATAAACGCATATAAAAACATATAAATCACAAGATAGAATATGACTAGGCGGTCAGAAGAGGAGGGAAGGAGAGGCAAAGGTGCTGCTAGGGCAAGACAGACATCACTTAGGTCAGGGGTGTCCAAACTCGGACTTGGAGGGCCGGTGTCCTACAAAGTTTAGTTCCAACCCCAATCAGACAGACATGGGCTATCAAGCTCTTAAGCTGCGGTCCCACTGGGCTTTTCCTCCTATAGACTTCCATTCATACGCACGCGAATGCGTCAGACCAAAAACGCAAGGTCATGGGTCAAGTTTCGCAGGTCAAGCTTGGTGAACTCTCGCCTGCGAAATCGCATCACTCGACTGCGTGAGAACAATCGAGGATCAAAACATGACCTCTCTGAACAGAAATTTAAAATATGGAGCAATCGCTTGCTTTTTTATTGTCTAATCATGTTGTTTAATCCCGCCCCTTTTGGCAGCTCCGCACAACAGAATTTTGCACGCACAAACTCTACTGTGACCGCAGCTTTACTAGGCTTTCTAGAAACATCTTGCAGGTGTGTTGAGGCAAATTGGAGCTTAAATTTGCAGGACACCGGCCCTCTAGGACTGAGTTTGGACATCCCTGACTTAGGTCCTTAGGTGTGGCAGGCACTATCCTAGTACTGAGGGAAAAACATGATAACGTGCCTGTATTTTGGGGGCTTGGGTTTTTGTGACAATAATAAAACAAAAGAAAAAGGTTCAAGATCTTATAGGGGACCGGATTAGCATGTCACTAAATTAAAAGGTGTAAATATCTATTGTTTTATGTTAAGATGTTCAGGCAGGCGTTTTAAGTTATACATGCTCAGATGCTGTCAATAAATAAGTTGGCTCTTTTTTGTATGATAATTCTTCATCAATAAACAAGAATAACCTGTAATATGTCTCGTGTTCAGTATAAAGTGACACTTTTTAGTACACTACTTGTTACTTTAATTTCCCACAATACTGAAAAAAACAGCTTAAACCAGCCTAGGCTGGTTGTCTGGTTTTAGCTGGTTAACCAGACTCATAGAGACTTTAGAGAGGTTTTGGCTATTTCCAGGCTGGTTTCCAGCCATTTCCAGCCTGGTCTTGGCTGGTCAGGCTGGAAAATGACCAGCCTAAGCCAGGTAAAACCAGATTGACCAGCCTGGTTTAAGCTGGACATAGCTGGTTTTAGCTGGGCTTCCAGCCTGGCTAGGCTGGTCAAGCTGGTTTTAGCTGGTAATCATCCAGCCTGACCAGTTAAGACCAGGCTGGAAATAGCTGGAAACCAGCCTGGAATGGTCAAAACCCCTCTAAAATCAGCCTGGTTGATTAGCTAAACCAACCAGCCTAGGTCGGTTTAAGCTGTTTTTTTTTTTCAGCAGGGTAACAGTAATTTTTGGGCAAAGTATGGTTATAGGTAGGCCCACACGAAATCTGCGTGTGCAGAATTCTGCAGATTTTTAGCCCATCATTAATTCTGTTTATTTAGTTGAGTAAATGTGTAAATCTTACTTTATTCAGTTTTTATTCAGTAATTTATTACTTTTTATTTAATATATTAAGGTTTTAGTTATGATACTCCCAAAATAATTCTGCAGAAATCTGCAGATTTTTACCAAAACTCTCCGCAGAAACAGCAAAAAACCTCCGCAGATTCCGTCTGGCCCTGGTTATAGGATCGGTATCGATGATACTCGCCTTTATTTTACTTGGTATCAGATCGGATAGCAAACCAGTGGTATCGCACATCACTAGTGAGAATTGATTGAGTCTTGATTTTATCTAAAATAGATGTTTACTCACTGCATATTTGGCCCTGTTATGTTTTGATAAGTACCAGCTTACACAAAAAGCTCCTACACTTTTTTAACAACTGTTAATGTGCATTGATTTCTAATTTAAAACATTATTCCCCCAATGTTGATGTAATAAAAACATTGCTTTTATTGATCTAAAATATTAAAACCCTATGCATGAGCGCATGCTTAAAGCTGCAATTTAGAAGAACGGGACCTGCGTGATTACTCTGATCTCTCATCGTTCGTCAAAAGCATGACATGTCATTTCTTATATCCAGGAGTGAACTGTGGCTGAAAAAGATGAGGTAAGCCTCGGGGAGCACAGCGAAATAACTCTCTGCTCAGCGGCAAAAAGGTCATTGCATGAGAACTGCCACAAACACTTTGAAATGTCAATGGGAACATGAGATGTCCTTCAGCTCTTATATCTGTTCTCGGTTGCGTCAGATCAAAACCATGAAGAAAGAAAATTGAATGCTTAAAAAGTTACCTTTGAAGACTGTTGTCTTATTTAGATGTGTAAACATCGAAGAAGTCTGCGAGAGATTATTAATGTTCTGTGAGGGACTAGTTCTGTGCTGTAAAAGAGACTAGAGATGACTTTGAGACTAGCAATAATGTCTGTGAGAGACTAGTAAAGTCTTTTGACAGACTAGTGATGTCTGTGAGAGAATAGTGATGTCTGTGAGAGACTAGTGATGTCTTTGAGAGACTAGTGATGTCTGTTAGAGTCTGGTGATGTTTGTTAGAGACAAGTGATGTCTGTTAGAGACTTGTGATGTCTGTTAGAGATTACTGATGTCCTCCGAGAGACTAGTGATGTCTGTGGAAGGCTAGCGAAGTCTTGTGAGAGATTTGTGATATCTGTGAGAGTTGTGTAGCTGTGAGAGACGAGTGATGTCTTGAGAGACTAGCAATGTTTGTTAGAGACTAGCAATGCATGTGAGAGACTAGAAATGTTTGTTAAAACTAGTGATGTCTTTTAAGAGACTACTGATGTCTTTGAGAGACTAGCAATATCTTTTGAGTGACTAACAGTCTTGTGGGAAACTAGCGATATCTGTGGGAGATTAGTGATGTCTGTGAGAGACCAGACATGTCTTTGGGAGAGTTGCGATGATGTCTACAAAATATTATCAATGTTTTTTAGAAACTAGCGATGTTTTTGTTGAGATTAACAATGTTTGTTAGAAACTAAAGATGTCTTTTGAGGGACTAGTCATGTCTTTGAGAGATGAATGATGTCCTGTAAGAGACTAGCAATGTTTGTTAGAGACTAACAATGTTACATGAGAGATTAGCGATGTCTGTGAGAGATTAGTGATGTCTGTTAGAGTCTGGTGATGTCTGTTAGAGACTTGTGATGTCTGTTAGAGATTACTGATGTCCTCCGAGAGACTAGTGATGTCTGTGGAAGGCTAGTGAAGTCTTGTGAGAGACTTGTGATATCTGTGAGAGTTGTGATGTCTGTGAGAGACGAGTGATGTCTTGAGAGACTAGCAATGCATGTGAGAGACTAGAAATGTTTGTTAAAACTAGTGATGTCTTTTAAGAGACTAGTGATGTCTATGAGAGACTAGCAATGTCTTTTGAGTGACTAGCAGTCTTGTGGGAAACTAGCGATATCTGTGGGAGATTAGTGATGTCTGTGAGAGACAAGAGATATCTTTGGGAGAGTTGCGATGATGTCTATGAACTATTAGCAATGTTTTTTTAGAAACTAGCGATGTTTCTGTTGAGAATAGCAATGTTTGTTAGAGACTAGAGACCTCTTTTGAGGGACTAGTCATGTCATGTCTGTGAGAGACGAATGATGTCCTGTAAGAGACTAGCAATGTTTGTTAAAGACTAACAATGTTATATGAGAGATTAGCAATGTCTGTGAGAGACTAGTGATGTCTGTTAGAGTCTGGTGATGTCTGTGAGAGACTAGTGATGTCTGTTAGAGATTACTGATGTCCTCCGAGAGACTAGTGATGTCTGTGGAAGGCTAGCGAAGTCTTGTGAGAGACTTCTGATATCTGTGAGAGTTGTGATGTCTGTGAGAGACGAGTGATGTCTTGAGAGACTAGCAATGTTTGTTAGAGACTAGCAATGCATGTGAGAGACTAGAAAGGTTTGTTAAAACTAGGGATGTCTTTTAAGAGACTAGTGATGTCTATGAGAGACTAGCAATGTCTTTTGAGTGACTAGTCATGTCATGTCTGTGAGAGACGAATGATGTCCTGTAAGAGACTAGCAATGTTTGTTAAAGACTAACAATGTTATATGAGAGATTAGCAATGTCTGTGAGAGACTAGTGATGTCTGTTAGAGTCTGGTGATGTCTGTGAGAGACTAGTGATGTCTGTTAGAGTCTGGTGATGTCTGTGAGAGACTAGTGATGTCTGTTAGAGTCTGGTGATGTCTGTTAGAGATTACTGATGTCCTCCGAGAGACTAGTGATCTCTGTGCAAGGCTAGAGACGAGAGATTTGTGATATCTGTAAGAGTTGTGATGTCTGTGAGAGATGAGTGATGTCTTGAGAGACTAGCAATGTTTGTTAGAGACTAGCAATGCATGTGAGAGACTAGAAAGGTTTGTTAAAACTAGTGATGTCTTTTAAGGGACTAGTGATGTCTATGAGAGACTAGCAACGTCTTTTAAGTGACTAGCAGTCTTGTGGGAAACTAGCGATATCTGTGGGAGATTAGTGATGTCTGTGAGAGACCAGAGATGTCTTTGGGAGAGTTGCGATGATGTCTATTAAATATTAGCAATGTTTTTTAGAAACTAGTGATGTTTTCTTTTGAGATTAGCAATGTTTGTTAGAGACTAGCGACGTCTTTTGAAGGACTAGTCATGTCTGTGAGAAACGAATCCTGTAAGAGACTAGCAATGTTTGTTAGAGACTAACAATGTTATATGATGTTTGTGAGAGACTAGCGATATCTGTTAGATACTATTAACATCTGTTAGAGACTAGGACTGTTTCTCAATTCCAAGAACGCGGAAAACGGACTTGCGTTCCTGTGGAGGCCGGTCTTGCCAGGTGTCCTTGGAAGAACAAACTTCGGGAGACCACGAGGACAGAGAATGTGTCCTGTGAGAAATGAGATGCTGCGTTCTTCCTGATCGTCACTTGACCTTCACGCATTTTAAATGGTTAATTATTTAAAAATTACAGCATTTATGCAACGATTTATTGTTTTTCCCCTTTTCAAAATATGTACCATAAACAAAAACATTATAAATATACGTTGCACAATATAAATAAAACAGATTTCAGCAGATAAACTCCTTTAATGTGTTCATTCCTTTATTAAGATGTTCATGGTAATGTTTACTTTCACAGTCTCATTTAGGGAAACTCCTGAGATAAATCAGTTATGTCTCTAAACTTTAATAATAAACCTATATAAAATACTGCACTTCCCATCTATGGCGGCATTAATTTCTGGGACTTCTCGAGCGAGTTTGGTGCTCAAGTCTACATCGGTGCGTCCTTAATATCAAGAACACATCCGGGAACTTTCACGCGTCCTCTGTTCTTGCGGTCTTGAGTATTGGAACTTCACTTTGGCAGCTGATGATGATGTTACACGAGAACACGAGGGCGCAAGATCGCTGAAGAATGCATATTGAGAAACAGCCTAGATTTGTGAGAGACTAGTCATGTCTGTGACAGACTAAAGATGTGCTGTGAGAGACGAATGATGTTCTGTAAGAGACTAGCAATGTTTGTTAGAGACTAACAATGTTATATAAGAGATTAGCAATGTCTGTGAGAGACTAGCGATATCTGTTAGAAACTATCAACATCTGTTAGAGACTAGGACTGTTTCTCAATTCCAAGAATGCAGAGAACGGACTTGCGTTCCTGTGGAGACCAGTCTTGCCAGGTGTCCTCGGAAGAACGAATGTTTTATGAGAGACTAGCGATGTCTTGTGAGATACTAGTGATGTTTAGCGATGTTGTCTGCGAGAGACTTACTTTTGAGAGTCTAGCAATGTTTTTTAGAGGCTAGGCATGGGAGGATAACCGTTTTCAAGGTATATTGCGGTTTGGTAAAGTCAAGGTTTTAAAACCGTAAATTTTTTTCTGCTATACCATTCCCAAGGTATGTGTACTATCTTTTTATTTACGTTTTTCTTTTTTTTTAGGGAAACAGTATCTCCAGGAGATAATATATCCAAAGACGCCATTTTTACATTGTAAAGAAATCTGTGTTTTTGAACAGTCAATGATTCATTTGAATTATTTAGCCTGACATGTTTAGCTACTGCTCCAAAATATTTTAAATGTTTCTCAAAGGTTCTAATGGGAAAGAAGTTTTAGTTTTTTACTCAGACATTTAAAAAGGATATATTTTAGAGCAGTAATCACTACACTGCGAAACCGTGATATTTTTACCCAAGGTTAACATAACGTCAGAATCTTATACCAGCCCATGCTTAGAGAATAGTGATGTCTGTGAGAGGCTAGCGATGTCTTGTGAGAGACTAGCGAAGTCTGTTAGAATCTAGCAATGTCAGTGAGAGACTGGTTATATTTGTTAGAGACTAGCAATGCCCTCTGATAATACTAGAATTCTAGGATTCCTTTTATTCAAATGTTTGTTTCTATGAAGTATATTTCAGTTCAGTTTTTCTTCATGCTCCGCAGGCTAACTTGAAAATGATGACAACGATGCTGAACCTCAACGGAGGGCCTTATCTTCATTTCTCAAGGAGGAAAAAAGGTTGAAGGTTTGAAGCTTATTAAACCTTCTACTAATGGAGGACTTAAACGAATCTATAATTTCCAGTGCAATTAACTTGTGATTAATGCTGTGAGCTTCTGAAAGTGGTTGTCAGTCACTCGCACAACACAATAATCAATGTTCTGCCCAAACAATCAAGCCACATTGAATTGGGCTGTTAATCATGGAGGGAGATCACTGGGGATCGTAATTACATTATGTTGATTACTGATGTGCTACTTCTTTTAGTCGGTTGGGTGGAGTGATTAAGTGAGATGTTGCTTTGATGCTTGGTTGCTGTTTTGCATTCCGACACTTTGAGATCATGCTGTCTGTTATAAACTACAAGAGGAACAACCTGACAAAACTGTTAGAAATCAGTGTCAGCTCCACTTTTTAATTAAGCTAGAGGAATTCTATTTATTTATTTATATATTTAGGGACATGATTCATGGTGTTTATAGAAACAAGATGAGCAAGGCATAAAAAAGTGAAGAAAACAAGCTGAGCGTGACCTACAAATAACTGTTTGGTATGGAGGTATTCATTCATTCATTTTCGTTTCGGATTAGTCCCTTTATTAATCAGGGGTCACCAATCACCAACTTATCCAGCATATGCTTTTATGACACCCATGCACTAGCAAAATTAGCTTAGTTTATGAATATTAATGATCAATAATAACAAGTTATTATTAATTATTAATATTCTTAAATAACTTATCGTTAATTTGACAAAATAAATATAACAATGACCTCGCCCGCTCATCTGAGCGGACTCTGTGATTACTTATTTAGAAAGGGAATTATAACTACTTGTGAAGTAGATTATTGTAATATTATTATTATATTATTATTTTTATTATAATAGTTTAGAAAAGTTTAGTAACTCAATCAGCTTGTAGCAGAATCTATTATTTATGTGACTTTTTCTGTGAGGCAAACAAAGACAGTCCAACGTGGTTATAGTGTGGTTTATTGACTAGTCTAACATAACAAACAAACGTACAAAACATAACAACAAAACATACAAAGAAAGCAAGTGAGGAAATTTCCACACAACTATTAAGGACTAACATGATTATAAAAACACCTTTTTGACAAGGGGCACGGCTTTAACGCATAACTAAATACCTGGATTTAGTTGGTCTTTCTCTCTTTGTGTGAGTTTCTCTGATGCGTTGGAAAATGGAGTCCTTTAAGAAGTCCTTTCTTGGTGTGTGTAGCTTGCGATGCAGATCGGAGGCTACGCCAGGCGCAAACTTTAAAGTTTACTTTGCCGTAAAATAAGAAAACATGGACTCGTTTTCTACTGACTGACCAAGAATTTCAGGGCAAAGTTGGTGCGCAAAACTTTCCTTTGTTTCTGGGCCGCTCATATGCATAATGAGGGTCCTCCCGAATCATACGGATAGTCTTTAACTCAGAGCATTAAAGAATGCAAGCCGTAAAATGTGTTGTAAAATAGCAGGAGAAACGTAATGATACTAAACACACATTAGATAGCATCTAAGCATTTCTTAAGAAGGACTTCATTAGTGCATGCATATACTATTTCAACTACTTTTGCTATAGGGCAGAGCATATAGATTACAAACACACATTACATATCATTTGAAGTCATTTTTTTGAGTTCTAATAGTTATTTTCAAAAGTGTGTGTCGAAAAAGGTGGTGGTGGTCTGTCTCGAGTTGCAAAGATGCACCAAAGGGACACAAGTTTCTCCCTTCTCCCTATTGGAAATATAGATTAAGCAGCGGCAATGTGTCCCCAGCGTCTAATAAGCATCTCGGGGTAACAAGGTGTCATGCACAGGGACCTTTTGTCTCCAGACTTTCTGGAGCTGAAGGACAAAAACTTGGAGCCAGTACAAAATGTAGTATCTTTAAGGCGATCATCTTTTCTTTAGCTTTCTTCTTCACTTATACCGCATGTCTTAGGACTGTGTGGAAAACCGGAGCACCCGGAGGAAACCCACACAAACATGGGGAGAACATACAAACTTCACACAGAAATGCCAACAGACCCAGCTGGTTCTTGAACCAGCAACCCTTTGCTGTAAGGTGATCGTGCTACCCATTGCTGTGATGCCCCGGTATGGAGCTATAATACAAAAGTTTAACAAAGTTAAAATTTTATTTGTGACTTACAGAGTCAATCACAAAAATAACAATTTAGAATTAAAATAACAACAAGAATCTAAATTTAAAAAAATATAAAAGTATAATTTATGCAATAGAAAATAAAATCATTTATAAGTATTTTAAGATCTTCAATATAGAAAATTGTAGAAAAAAATACAAAGTATAAACATGTAAAATAGCATTACGTTTCTTTCAAAGTGCCTGGTGCATAAGAGAAGGAGTGTATCTTATAGGTCAGAAGGAATATGCTTTGATTATTTCAATCATTTGTATTTGTTTTCGCTCATAGGGTCATGGAATGTATGACTTAGAACATCTCAAACCTTGTTAAAAGGTAAACTGCTGCATTTTATTATTTATAATGTCAACATGTCAGTGTTTGAAGCACTAACATCTATGAATTGTACTTAAACCTTAAAGGGTTGGTCCAGAGTGTATTTTAAGGCTTGGTTGTGTTAAGATGCAAAGCAGTGTGTGCTCATGCTTTATTTGTAGAAAATGACATAACTTTCTCATATATCTTACTTTGATTTTATACAGCTAGTCAGCTGACATGAAAACAACTGTCATATTTCCAAGATCCTCTGAAAGGCCCACATTCACACGGGGCATCAGCGTCAACGCTTCCCATTCACTTTGAATGGGTGACGTCAAGCGCTGCCGCACTGCATTGTGGATCCGTCGGCGCCGATTCAGAGGCGTTGCTCGCTGCAGAAGTTGGGACTAGCTCAATTTTTTAAGCGGCAATGGAAGAGTCAAACCCGGGCTCATTGTGGAAACGTAGCCCCGCGGACGTTTCTGCGGACCGTGAGATACGTCCCGGGAGGTATGTATTCGAGCGTTTTTTGTTTTCGCGGATCCGCGAGAGGCCGCTGTGCGTGCTTTTTTGCATCTCGGGCGCCTCTCGGGAGCGCGCGCCGTTTGCGCCCACGTTGTTCTGGCACAAAAAGCCGCCAGATCGGCCGACCTGGCCGCCCTCCTCTTCCTCCTCATCCTCCTCCTTCCCTAAACCCGAGCGACGGTTTGCAAAAGCTGTCCAGGAAAACCAAAAAAAAAAAGCAAAAGCCCTCGTCTTCGATTTCGACCGCGTTTTTGGATCTCGCCGCGTTCTCGCCCTTATTTTTCGGATTTCGTTTTTTATCTTACCTGATTTCTGGAAACGGTGTTCCCCGGACTCGATCCTGGTCGTCGTCCCCCCGGCCGGCTCCTCCTCCTCCTCCGGGGCCTCCGCTGTGAGCTAAGCGTACAAACTAGTTGCATCGGGAAAGCCCTCCACTCGGAGGCGAGCCATCGGGCGGCGAGCACGGAGAGGAGGAGCGGAGCGGCGCCACACCGCCCCGCAGCGTTCGCTCGAAAAAAACTAAACGTGTCCGTACGTACCTCCGGCCGCGTAAATCGCGGTCTCCAGAAACGTCCGTGGGGCTACGTTTCCAGAATGAGCTTGGGTTGGAAGAGTCAGCCAATCAGATCGCTGTATGCAAATACACCAGCTAGACAGTGGCATATTGATAACTGAATTTCATTGGCTGACGCTGCTAAGATGATCGCGTCAGTCCCAACTTCAGACACGCCTTCAGTCAAGCGTAGACACTGAAGCCTTGTGTGAATGGGGCGTTAGTATTAACTAAACTGAATCCGTTTTAATTTAAATAGATCTACACCTCCATTCTGTTTATACTCTTCTTCATCTCATTAACCCCTTCAGACCTGAATTATGTTCCAAATTTCAGAAAAATGGGATGTCATGTGATGTCCATTGTAATAGACGCAGGGTCTGAAGGGGTTCTGCGTTGGCTCTATCTACATTGGAAAAAGTGCAACAGAAATAAACATGACTTCAAATAACTATTTCATAATTTATATATTTACAATCTAAATATCTACATTATGTATATTTACTGACCCCTTGATGCTGATATGCCTAATGTTATAACCCCAGAACTGGCAACAAATATTAAAGTTGTCGTTAAATACAAATACACTAAAACAGCTCATATTATTAAGGCGAGCAAAGTTTTGCAGCTGCATTGCAGCGGAAATTCATATTCTAGAGCTGCTTCTTGTTCTGCACTCAAGAGACTATCAAGCATAACAGATGTCTCTCCCTGTGAAGGTCCTGTCACATGACTTGCGTCAAGACTTTAACACACCTTTCAACAAAAGCACCAAGAGCCGCTTTGACCTCCACATAAAAAGTGTTTCAGATAGCATGACGGACTGGCTATTTTTCAAGGCTCTAGGGTTTATGAAAGCATTTGGCGTATGCTTTAAGCAGCTTTAAGTGGCCAGAATAGCGCATCAAAATGATAAATGTATGTGTATTTGAGCTTACAACAGAAAGAACTGCCCCATTGATTTATTTTTCATTCATTTCCCCCCTATTGAATGAATATGAAATGAATTCTAAAAAAAAAATGGAGCTATGTTATAACACTTTAGTGTTCATTCATTTTCCTTCAGCTTAGTCCCTTATTTATTAGGGGTCACCACAGCGGAATGAACTGCCAACATATCCAGCATATTTTTACGCATCTGACGCCCTTCCCGCCGCAACCCAGTACTGAGAAACACCCATACACTCTCACAATCAAACTCATACACTATGGCCAATTTAGTTCATGCAATTCGTCCATAGCACATGTCTTTGCACTGTGAGGGAAACCAGAACACCCGGAGGAAAGGGGGAGAACATACAAACTCCACACAGAAATGCCAACTGGTCCAGCTGGGACTTGAACCAGTGACTTTCTTGCTGTGAGGCGACAGTGCTAACCACTGAGCCGACCTTTAGAATACTTTTCTTAAAGAATATGGTTAAAATAAGGTGCAGTTAAAATAAGTCAAATATAGGCAAATTTTAACTAACAATATACGTTACTTGATAGTAATGTAAAATGTAAGGAACTCGATCTTCCTATATGGAATGACTAGCCTTGACATTCTGAATACTAGTTTGTGGAGCTCAACAAAGTGTAGCTGAAACATTTAAGATAGGACAGAAGTTCCAGAAATAATTCATCAATTCACCAAAGACTAATGATACCTCAAAGGTGTTTAGTGACAACATAGGTCACTGAGTGAGTCTTCATTGGCAAACTACTCTGGGCTCCTACTTGCCATTTCAGAGGACCAATCAGCAAGCAGGGCTCAGACACACTCGCAAGACTCATGAAGTCAGCGGAACTCGCAGAGGCAAGCCTGGGCTCAAGCCTTCGAGATAGCATGCCCGCAATTCTCTGTAGGTCACAGATGGAATGTCGACCATCAGTGGGCACCACTCCCATTTGAAGAAACCATGCCTACTGAGCCACCTTCACCCTTCTAACATGTATGGCTGGTTGGCTGCATTGTTCACTTTCATAGCTCAAGGAGTGACATGGCACCCAGTCTGGTTAAATGGCAAGACAATATGTTCCATGCTGGATTTTAGCACTGCAGTCACTCCAGCCCAGCCTAGCATCATCACACCATGACCGGAAAGCAAGGCTATAATTTCTATAACTTGTGTGTATGGCAACACTCAAAGTGTCCTGGCCAGGTAGATAACCATCACTGCATGGCCTGGCTCCTGGTTTGCTGGAGGTAGGCAAAATTCTAGATCAGGGGTGGCCAATCCTGTTCCTGGAGAGCTACCTTCCTGCAGATTTCAGTTGCAACCCATATTAAACACACCTGCCTGTAATTATCACATGGGCTGCGTCCGAAACCGCATACTTCCATACTATATAGTACGCCAAAATCAGTATGCGAGCCGAGTAGTATGACCAAATTCATAGAATTCGAAAATCAGTAGGCGAGAAGTACCCGGATGACTTCCCTGCTGAAGAAACCAGGTTAAACCAGCTTAGGCTGGTTGGCTGGTTTTAGCTGGTTGTCCAGCCTGGTTTTAAAGGGGTTTTGGCCATTTCCAGGCTGGTTTCCAGTCATTTCCAGCCTGGTTTTAGCTGGTCAGGCTGGAAAATTACCAGCCAAATCCAGCTAAAACCAGCTTGATCAGCCTGGTTTAAGCTGGATATAGCTGGTTTTGGCTGGACTCCCAGCTTGGCTATGCTGGTCAAGCTGGTTTTAGCTGGTCATCTCCCAGCCTGACCAGCTAAGACCAGGCTGGAAATGGCTCGAAACCAGCCTGGAAGTGGCCAAAACCCCTCTAAAACCAGCCTGGTCGGCCAGCTAAAACCAGCCAACCAGCCTAGGCTGGTTTAAGCTGGATTTTTCAACCGGGTTACTACTTCCGGCGAGATTCTGAAGTGTGCAGCCCATGCACGCTTGCCTATCCCATAATGCCCCGTGAGAGAATTCATGAATGGAAGTGAGGCGACGCAACTGACGCAGGTAGGTCACGTGACCATGACAAAATGGCGGATGTAGTACGTCCGAATTCCATTCATACTTTTCACATTCATACTGCATAGAACGTACTTTTCTAACGGCCAAGTAGTGCGTTTAAATTCAAATGCAGTACCTACTGAGTAGTAGGCGGTTTCGGACGCAGCCATGGTGTTCAGGTCCTAATTAATTGGTTTAGGTGTGTTTGATATGGGTTGCAACTGATATCTGCAAGAAGGTAACTCTCCAGGAACAGGATTGGCCACCCCTGTTCTAGATGATCCTGTTCCACTGCTATTGGGGTATGACTGGCTGGGTTTTGAGCAGCTTCTCATTGAAACAGTACAGCAACAGAAAATGGTAGAGAGAGTAAGTGTGGTTCTTAGATACCTAACTAAAAGACCTACCTTTATGGATCTCTTTCAAGTAATCATGGCAGGTGGCTCAATTGGAGGGGTTTAGCAAAAAAAAAAAAAAAAAATGCCTGAAGAACTGCTGGACTTCTGAATCATGGAGGTTCTATTGTTGATTGTGTACCTCGTGCCACTTTCTCAAGTAAAAAACTGCATCCAGTATTAAATCGGGACTCTTTTCATTCAGGTCTGTAGAAAGGTTTAGTTTCTCCTTCCCCTCACTTTCCCCTTCTGCCCACAGGAGTGCCCACTGGACAAGGAAAACGCTTGGGGGAGAATGTGGAAGGTCACCCAATATGGGATCCGCATCACTATGGATACAGCACGCACTCCTCAGAATCAGTGGCTGAGCCAAGACGTTTAGCCACTTCACAACACTTTATGTCCATTTTATCATTCCACCTGACATGACATGCTCTAAGTCTTCTTCATTCATTCATTTTCTTGTCGGCTTAGTCCCTTTATTAATCCGGGGTTGCCACAGCGGAATGAACCACCAACTTATCCAGCAATTTTTTACGCAGCGGATGCTTTTAAAGCCATCTCTGGGAAACATCCACACACACATTCACACACACACTCATACACTATGGACAATTTAGCCAACCCAATTCACCTGTACCGCATGTCTTTGGACTGTGGGGGAAACCGGAGCACCCGGAGGAAACCCACGCGAAGGCAGGGAGAACATGCAAACTCCACACAGAAACGTCAACTGAGCCGAGGTTCGAACCAGCAACCCAGCGATCTTCTTGCTGTAAGGCGACAGCATTACCTACTGCACCACTCCCTCGCCCCAAGTCTTCTTCACATTTTTTTTTCTGTGCCAGAAATAGTTGACACATACTGGCTTGGTATGTATTCTAAATCGGATTTTAGTTTGTGATGTGTTTTATAAGAACAAGGCCAAAAAGAAGCTGAGTCAATAAACAAAGAAAAAGCTCTGGCTTTGTGAGAATGTAGCCAGAGTAGCTTCTCCTAACCACTCTTATCTCACTTGTCAGTGTGTTTCCAGCCTAATTATACGAGACTCCGTCCCCACTACTGTAGGCATCTTGCAAAGCTGTTTGAATTTCGGAGTGAGCCATGGTTTATTGTTGTTGTTTTTTTCAGATAGAAATGTATGTGTCCTCACAGAAACTGATGTAGGATGTCATGCTATCAGTGAGCTCATCCAGATCAGTGGCTGCAGCTTTAAAAACATTCCAAACAGTACAGCTGAAGCACGCTTGTAGTTCCCACTCTGCTTCATTGGTCCATCTCTTTAAAGTCCTTACTAAAGGCTTAACAGATTTAAGTTTCTTCCATGTAGGTTGAGAGAAGATGTGGCCACAGAATGATCAGAGAGTCTTTTAGCTGTGCTGGGAACAGATAAATATGCATCCTTTAATGTTGTGTAGCTGTTGTCCACTATAGCTCTGTCATAGGGGTGTGCGTAAAATAAATCTGCATGGCTTCTTGATGAATTAGGAACCTTTTCAGACGTATCTGCTTACAATAGGTGATTTAAAAAAATGTAAACCAAATCAAATTGAAAACTGTGACCACAGAACCGTGATTTGATACAAACCAAACCAACAATTTTATGAGCTGTCTCACCCCTAATATATATCAAAGCAAACAATGTCCATGGCCAAAGATTCGATTAAAAACTGAGAAGTAGAAATAAATAGGTGGGGATGTTTGGGGGTTAAGACGATTCTAAGGGCCCACACTGTTTTGGGGCCCCCAGAGTTACTAATGAAGGGCCCAAATAAAATAACCCCATCCCCCCTCCCACTATTCAATTTTGTCTGCGACATCCCAACCCCCTTCCGTCCCCTCACTTTTCAGTTTTGTTCAGGACATCCCACCCCCTACTCTCTCCTCGCTCTTCAATTTCGTTCACGGCTCTACCCCAACCCCCACCACTTCACAACATTCAACTCCCCAACAACACCCCTGCCTCTTCAATTCCATCCGCAACACCACCCACTCTTCACATTCGCTCGTCACAGCCCCCTCCAGAATGTCATCATTGAGTTCGAATCTCGATTTGTAGAAATTCTCCGAAATTATGAATTCATTCATTTTCTAGTCAGCTTAGTCCCTTTATTAATCCGGGGTCGCCACAGCGGAATGAATCGCCAACTTATCCAGCACATTTCTATGCAGCGGATGCCCTTCCAGCCGCAACCCATTTCTGGGAAACATCCACACACACACATTCATACACCACGGACAATTTAGCCTGTATCGTATGTCTTTGGACTGTGGGGGAAACCGGAGCATCATGCGAACGCAGGGAGAACATGCAAACTCCAAATAGAAAAGTCAACTGAGCCGAGGTTCCAACCAGCGACCTTCTTGCTGTGCACTTACAGCACTACCTACTGCACCACTTGCTTTGTGAAACTATGACTTGATGTATTTTAATAATGTTTATTCACAAAGTGTTCATGCGGATGTTAGACCAATGTTAAAACAAAACACGTTACAAACACAGAGCATTGAAAAACTAACATCTACTACAGCTACATCACCCTGGAGTCGAACCCATTATCATCTCCATATTTGTCTGTAACTCTTATCGCTTCACTAAATCACTTGAACACACCTCAGTTCAACGACGTGCGGTTTAATACCTCAAATTTGATTAACTGTTTCTTTGCTGTACATAAAAAAATAACACCAGGTAGAGACGGGTTTCGGAACGTTTTGAAGCTTCATTTGCTTCAACTGTTTCAGTGTTTCATGAAGCCTCGCTTTGCCTTCCCCTACCCTCCTACCACAGAGCACATCACTCCTAGGACAAAAAATGGCTTCCAGATCCACTTCCTATACCCAGCTATTCAAATCAACGTTATTTCCCTCATGAAGTACATGCATGAAAATATGACATTGATCTAAAGCAATTGACATCCACACATAAATCCAATACTAAATGATAAGCATAACAATGAAACAAAAACAACACAGATTTATATTAAAGCTGGATCTGTCTCGCTAATTTTGAACTGAAACTGCATTTGTTGGGGCCCCTACATATTTTTAATGTCTAAAATGTAAACTTTTAAATAGTATTGGGGAACTATGCTGAATGATTACACAGTCTTCTTCTATTTTTCATTATGTTTCTAAGCACTCCCACTCAAGTGTTCTTGCTACTGTAAATACATCTCAGCATTTCAGCGGGGAAGGATTCCATTTTTAAAATGCATGCAAATTACCACAACAGTTGCAGTGCTTGACAAAGGTCAAAAGGGATTTACGAAATGGCTTCTGGTTTTATCCCTCTTGTAAACTCAGAAATATGGATTTGGATGGCAATTAAATTACCACACAACCTTGGAGCTTGTCAAAAAAAAAAATATATATATATATATAAATAAATAAATAAAATAAATTTAGATGAGGAATATGCTGCTTCTCTGCTTCTAAAAATAAATGTATTCACTTAGCTGTGTGAAGAAACTAAATTATGCGCTTTTTGATATAGAAAGGACTTTTCTTGTCTTTATTCTTGTTATTAGAATATAGTTTTGTGTGTGTGTGTGTGTGTGTGTTACTCATAATTTTGTGTTTTTATAAAGGCAGTAAAGTTCTAATAAATACATTGTTTACATTCGACTGAATGCAACCAATCTGCTATAAATATACACTCACCAGCCACTTTATTAGGTATACCTGTCCAACTGCTTGTAAATGCAAATTTCTAATCAGCCAATCACATGGCACCAATTCAATGCACTTAGGTATGTAAACATGATCAAGACTATCTGCAGCAGTTCAAACCAAGCATCAGAATGGGGAAGAAAAGGGATTTAAGAGACTTTGAACGTGGCTTGGTTGTTGATTCCAGACAGGCTGATCTGAGTATTTCAGAAACTGAAGATCTACTGGGATTTTCATGCACATCCATCTCAAGGGTTTACAGAGAATGGTCCGAAAAAGAGAAAATATCCAGTGAGCAGCAGTTCAGTTGGCGCAAATGCCTTGTTGATGCCAGAGTTCAGAGGAGAATGGCCAGACTGGTTCCAGTAACCGCTTGTTAAGTGGTGACGTGTTTGTGACGTATGTAATACTGTTTCTAATTGTCTAAGCCATGTCCATTCATTTGAGTGGAGAAATCATTAGTTTATTAGTATATAGTTTTTATTTCTATCAGACATTAAAGTTAATTTTATATAAAATCATAGTGTACACAACAATACCATCTGATATTAGTCAATGGACATTTATACTGCGATCGTGATTTTCGAAAGCATTAAATCGATTTGTAAACGTTTATTATTACCATTTCATGAGTCTCCCCATTCAGTTGAATAGAGCGCTTGGACCCGGAAGCCGCTTCGCATGACGTCACACTTAACAAGCGGATAGAAAGGCAACAGTAACTCAAATAACCACTCATTATTAGGGCCAGAATGAATCTGCGGACATTTTTTGCTATTTCTGCTAGGAATTTTGGTAAAAATCTGCAGATTTCTGCGGAATTACTTTGGGTGTATCCAGCGAAGTATCATAACTAAAACCTTAATATATTAAATAAAAAGTAATAAATTACTGAATAAAAACTTAATAAATTCAGATTTACACATTTACTCAAGTAAATAAACAGAATTAATAGTGGGCTAAAAATCTGTGGAATTCTGCGGAAAATCTGCGGAATTACAATTGAGGTCTGCAGAAGAGCATCTCTGAACTCACAACACGTCCAACCTTGAGGCGGATAGGCTACAGCAGCAAATGACCACACCGCTATAAAAGACTATAATTCACGCAGGCTCACCAACATTTGACTATAGAAAACACTTTGGGTCTATTAATATCAATTGAGCATTGTGTAAACATCACAGCCTACCTTAGTATTATTGCTGACCATGTCCATCCCTTTATGACAACAGTGTACCCGTCTTCTGATGGCTACTTCCAGCAGGATAACTCACCATGTCATAAAGTGCGAATCATCTCAGACTGGTTTCGTGAACATGACAATGAGTTCACTATACTTACATGGTCTCCTTTTCACTCTCACGGGGAGAACATGCAAACTCCACACAGAACAGCCTCTTGGGCCAGCTGGGACTTGAACCTGCAACCTTCTTGCTGTGAGGTGACCTTGAACACCACTGAGCCACCATGCCACCCCTCAATAAGAAAACAGTAATTTAAAACTGTAACAACATTTCACTATTTAACATCTTCACTGTGTTTTCAATCAAATAAATGCAGCATTGGTAAGCAGACTTGCCTTCTTTTAAAACATTAAATAATCTAAATCTGATTCCAAAGTTTTACTGATAGTGGAAATACAATTCTCATATTGTACACCCTATACGCACTACAAATACTTGGTATAGGATTGTGAACGCAGCCGAGAGTAGCCGCTGTGTGCAGTTTGTGAAGGCTATGAACACATTATCCACACTGCAGATTCACTCAGACCAAAGCCAAGCAGAACGGAGCACACCTGCATGCTTCTGCAGATAAGACTGCCATTTGAAATTGCAATACTGCAGTCATGAAGCACTGGTGGCATACTTTGGTTCGTATTTCCTTTTATCCTCTCTCCCTCTCTCTCATTCTCTCTCTCTTTCTTTCCCTTTCCCTCAGTGTGTATGAATCGGTAACTCACTCAGTAATTTCCTCTAATGTACAATAGACTTGATTAATGCCATATAGAACGTGTACTCATCCTTACATCCGTCCATTCTTCAAACTCTTTGTCCTATATTGTTTCATGAGGATGCTGGAGAATATTCCAGCATGTTTGGCTGAAGGCAGGGAAACGCCCTGGATGGCTAGCCAACCATTTATCTCACACTAATACTATTAATTTAACTCCATTAAAGAGATTATTAGATATTTTGCACGTTCGCCCTCCTTTAGTACACTCAGTTTTTTTTTTTTTGTTCTTGTTCAAACTACTTATTTAAAATGAGCTGAAACCACACAATTCTTGAGATTTCATTGGGACAACTTAATTTTTTATATGTTCAATTAAATGTCCAAAATGTAAATGATCTGCTGCAGTTCAAACCGAGCATCAGAATGGGGAACAATATGTGAATGTGGCGTGGTTGTTGGCGCCAAACAAGCTGGTCTGAGTATTTTAGAAACTGGAGATCTACTGGGATTTTCATGCACAAAAATCTCTAGAGTTTACAGAGAATGATCCGAAAAAGAGAAAATATCCAGTGAGCGGCAGTTCTCTGGGCGCAAATGCCTTGTTGATGCCAGAGTTTAGAGGAAAATGGCCTGACTGGTTCCAGTTTATAGAAAGGCAACAGTAACTCAAATGACCACTCGTTACAACTGAGGTCTGCAGAAGAGCATCTCTGAACGCACAACACGTTCAACCTTGAGGTGGATGGGCTACAGCAGCAATAGACCACACTGCTGACACTCCTGTCACCCAGGAACAGGAACCTGAGTAATTTGGTAAAAGTGTTAAGTTAACTTAATCAATTTTTGTTGGGACAACATGAATGAATTGTGTGGAACCCTGCATTTTTTAAAGTGTATGTAAAGTAACAAAGCGCAATGTCTAACGTAATCCTTCTTTTGGAAGGTTCGCAAATGTCCAAAATGTAAATAATTTTGCATCCAAAGTAGATGAGTTTTGCTAGTATTGTTTTGTGCTTATGTCCAAGAGACACGTCTGCTTCACAGATTTAATATAATGATACACGTCAGCTGTTTACATTCATAGACATAACAGCCAACTATTTAATATCTTACAACATAGGCTCATTCTGAAAACGTAGGCCTATATGCATTTGTGAAGATCGCAAATTATGTAGCCATAAGTATGTATGGCTGCATTTCACATTAAACGAACACAACAGGGCGGTAAGGTGCTGTTCCTTTTCACTTTTTAAAAATTAAAAATAAAAAACATACTTTTTTAAATCAACTTTAATTAAATATTTTAGCTTGATTCAAAACACATCTAATTGTCTAATTGACTTAAAACCAATTTATTAAAACCAAAATGTAAAAATTAGCTGAGCCACTTACATTACAACCCTTTGACCTAACGTGATGCAACAAGATTCCAATGATAAGAAATTGATCTGTCTGCACCAGATGAGACATGACAGAAATTTTTAAATATTACAACTATTCTAATGCACAGATTAGTGCACAGCACTCTAACAAAATGGCAAGGTTTATAGTCAAATTAATAGATATTAAATGTCTTTAACATTATTAAAAGTATATGCTGAGTGACTGATATCTGTTGGTAGTTTATTTACCATAAGATCTAAGGTAAATTATCTGCTTCTGCTTTCGGCATGGCAATAAATGTCATGTAAAATGGTATTCAAACTCAAAATTAACACTGAATAAAGCACATAATCAGTACCTGAGGGGATTATTGTCATAGTAGTTTATGCTGTTGTTTAGCAGTTGTTTCACATAGCAGAAAAAGTTTCTGTAATCAAAATTTCATGGGTCGCTGCGGTGGATGGTTGGGAAAAAAAATATGTTTTTAATAATTATTTTTGTTTAATTTTACCTTTAATTGGAAAGGACAGTGGAGGTTACATACAGGAAAGAATTGGGAGCAGAGAGGGGAAGGGTCAGTAAAGGACCTTGAGCCGGGAATTGAACTCGGGGCACCCTGAGCAACATAGTACCATATGTAGACATACTTAACCAGTAGGCTGTTGGCACCGACAACAAACATTCATGTTAACAAGGAAAACATTTTGCGCCGATGACCAAAATCAAATTTTAACATGGAAAACATTACATTTACAGTGTGTTTTTGTGTGTAGAACAAGGTATAGGCTGAATAGTCAAGTGTGCTCCTGTTGGTGTTGTCAACCTGTGTGTGCGTGGAGTAGTCAGAAGAGTGTTTTGAATTTGGATTGCAATACCTTGTTCAACCTCTTGGTGTCAGTCCTACATCACCTTTAGGTGAAGTTCCTTTATAAACTAATTTCGAGAGGATCATGTGCTTATGATTGTTAATAATTACATGGTATATCAATAAGGTAAACGCACCTAAAATAGCTTGATTTCCATACCCTACCCTATCTTGCAAGAATCCTCCATCCACCCCGACTCCTTCCCCTCTTTTCTAGCCTAATCCAAAAGAACTCCTGAGACCTACCTGAGCTCGGACTCTCTTCCAACTTAACAGGAGGCAGCCTCTGGCTTAAAGATCCTCTGAGCTCAGGGCTCTCTCCTGGGACAGCATGCCAAACACGGATTTACCTTATCAACCATCAAGTATGAACTCTTGAAAAGCCGTACCATTCACCTTAAAGGGATAGTTCACCTAAAACTGAAAATGCTGTCATCATTTACTTGTTCCAAACATGTTGGACTTTCTTTTGTTATATAGATATTTTGAAGGATGCTGGAAACCTGTAACAATTGACTGCCATAATATTTGTTTTGGCTACTTCGAAAGTCATTAGTGACATGTTTTCGAGGTATCGTCTTCAGTGTTGAACAGAAGAAAGAAACTCGTGAAGGTTTGAAAGCACTCGAGGATGAGTAAATGATTCAGATGTTCATTCTTGGGTGAACCATCCCTACAGAGTCAACATTAGCAATCGTGAGGCTGTTTGACTCATTCTCAGAATTCTCAGAACACCTTGCAAATTAGTTCAGCGGAATTACAAGATATGCATTTTCCATCTCAGCAGATTGCTTCATTTTGCTGATGTTCCCAAAATGACAACTAAATCTTTCTCGAGTGATCACAGCGCGCTCATTTATTCATCCATTGACCTAATGTCTCTCAAATGAGGGGAGAAATAAAAAAAAATAAGCTTGCCGGGTGTTGTAGAATGGTGGGAACGGCGTGGGTGGTGACCTTGTGCAAAGATGATCCGTGCATATGCTTACATCCATGGAAAGAGCTAGCAATTAAGACAGAGTTATTCTTCTGACCAGCAGGGGGTACTATTGTTCTCTCCGAACACACATTCCTGTAACTCCCTTGCCCAGCTGTGCCCATGGAAAACATTATGGATTTTGCCAAGCACAAATGAACCTTACAGCACCAATTCACAGCTGTGATGGGCCGTGGCATGGAGTCTGAATCCTCTCCGTCTGCTCAGCGGCCACTCCAACTGAACTCTTTCTCACCCAGTCAGATGTAAATAAGAGCGCACGGTTCAGAAAGCACAGACGCGGTTGTTGCGTATTATCTGGTTAAAGGAGACACGTGTCATAGAGTGTGTTTCTGCACTTGAACATTGAACAGCCTCGGATCGTTGTTAAAGGCGAAGTGTGTCATTTCCTCAATACTAATACTTTCTCCTAGCCTGGTTTGTGAAAGAAGCTTAGGAGTCAGCCGTAAGTCTGCCATTTTTAGGGTTGATTCTCTCAAAATGTGAGATGACAACAATCACTGCATATAAAATTGTGTACTATGAATTAGGTCCTTTGTTTTATTTTGTTTGTATGATGTAGTTTGTCATTTTAAAAATATAAATGAGTAGATCACAAATATGCAGTATTTATTTATTCATTTTCTTTTTGGTAAAGCCTCATTTTTTTGAAGAATAACTGAAATATTCATGTAGTTTGAAGTCTTTGGACAGTCAGTATATAGGGGTGTCACGCCGAAGGACAACAAAACTTATCAATTTTATAGAGGTTCCAGAAAAGACAAAACTTAACAGGTATAGGTCATGGGCTTCACAGAGGACTTCAGTCACATGATCTTGAACAGGGTCTAAATAAAATTTTCAGTGAAATTTCCTGAAAAAAAAAAATATTATATATATATTATTTGTATATATATTCATGTATATATATATATATATATATATATATATATATATATATATATATATATATATATATATATATATATATATATATATAT
Source organism: Danio rerio (assembly GCF_052040795.2). Lineage (NCBI taxonomy): Eukaryota > Metazoa > Chordata > Actinopteri > Cypriniformes > Danionidae > Danio > Danio rerio. Next base: position 47,792,390 of record NC_141041.1, on the reverse strand, counting down.
ATATGTATATATATTGAAGAAGATTTTATTCTCTCTGTGTGAAGTATTTTCTAAGTGTAAAGCAGTTAATTTTCTCTTCACAAAATGTATGTAGTGTTTGCAGCAAACATGCCAGCCTGTGTTAAAAATACAGTGATATGTCTGTGTAAGATGAGTATGCCTGCACAGGAGCAACACTAGGAGAAGGCTGAGTGACTGATTGTGTAGAATAACTGAATATGTAAAGCACTGTTTATTTAGGTTAAATACTTGTATGAAGGTATATGTGTCAGAAATTGGAATGAGTAACATATTATTATCAAGTTATTATCCTATCATGACAATGTATGTAAACACTTAGTTCCTTTGCATAAGTTGCATCTATACTTTGCTAACATAGACCTGTAACATCTCTGTTGACATGAGCTAGTGGGCTGAGAGCCAAGAATAGCAGGACCCGTTAGACTAGAAAACCTATTCAAAAATGGTCAAAAGTTAAAAAGAGACACATAGGGGTGTGTCAAAAACATAAATAAAGGGGAAGGAGCAGGAGAGACTTTAGAAGGTGTCCAGGAGAGACTTCAGAATGCTCTGGGGTCTGCTCTGCTCTTTCTCGGCTTTATGGAGAATAAAGTCTATTTTCTGATATTCAAAACCTCTGGTCTGATAATTTCTAATTGATAAGACGTCGAATTTCCGACAATATGCATGTATATATATATATATATATATATATATATATATATATATATATATATATATATATATATATGTATGTATATATATATATATATATATATATATATATATATATATATATATATATATATATATATATATATATATATATATATGTGTGTGTGTGTGTATGTTCTAAAACGCCATTTAAAAACTAAGATGTTTCAGTGTAAACGGGGCCTAAGTGTGTATTTTTCGCAAGCGGGTTTGTGACTGGGGCGGGCTGCAGGATCGGCAATGCCAGCTCAGCATCGTGTTGTCTATTGGCCATCGGCGATGGACGATGGCATCATCTATCGGCCTAACACTAGTGCATACATCACATGCATAAATCATGCCATGGACATTACATTAGGATGCCTAAAGGTTTACAAAAGAAGATGGAATACTAAAAGATGATAAACTATAGTAAAACAGCTTGACAAAAGCTGCGAACAGATTACATACAAGAATAGAGGAAAGAACGCTCTTTAATTATCAGCTGTTAGTCAGCGCGCGCTCTTTTTTTCCTGGTCATTTTGCTGTGTGCTGAGTAAATGCAGACGATCAGATATGAGTTACTTTTAAAAGATGAAGTCATCTCATGTCATGATGTCATAGTCATCAAAAAAAAATCGGATACAGTCGGAATTGACCATCAAGATCTGCAGTGTAAATGCAGCCAAGGTGTCTTAAAGGGCCATGACACCCCCCACTTTCGGTTCAGGTCTACCTCAGATTTTTTTCAAAAGATGCATGATAGTAGGCGTGGATCTCCGGGAGCAAAGTGCAGGAGTGGGCGTGGCCAGCAGACCAGGGGAGAAGGAGGGGAGCGGACAACTGTTGTCAGTTAGCTCACAAAATGAGACACAAACCGTGAGGAGACGCATAATTTTATAGTTTACAAAGTTAAAATGCAAAGAAATCAACAGTAAATTGATGCCCTGCTACATTTGTTATTCGTAATTTCATACACACAACCACAATTTATACAATTGTAAAGATAATCGTGTTTATAAAAACACTAAATGAGGACTTTACCCTCAATCCCTGGGTCTGAATGCAGACTCTGTGCAGCAGGTCTCTTGCCCTGTCTATTTTAACCATTAGCCCTGTTGGTAATCTACAGGATTTAGGTGAACACAGCAGCACGGCGATGTGTCTAAATGTGAACGAACTCCTGATAAAAGACAACATACGCCATTCTTCAATTCTCGTACTGCTCTCCCGACAAAAATGCTTATTGGACAGAAACAGCTTTGCTGTATCGCCCCTGACAGCATCGCAAGGAAAAACATGCAACAAACCTTGTGGATCATTGAAACAAACACATACGACCCTTCATGAACAACTAAATACTGTGTGCCGTGGATCTGTGGACGCGGTTTCACCCAGTCATCAAGGTAGGATCCCACAGCTTGGCACTGGCAGGTCTGCCTAGCTTTCGGAAAGCACGCTCAGTCATGAATAATTAAGAAGCAGGGTCTTCTCATAGGATAAGAAACTCCGTGCTGAATAATAATGAGAAACCGACGCGTCATCTTTGCACTTGCAGGTTTGCGCTACGCTGCCGATTTTGATCCCGCCCCAAAAATCATTTTAAACCCAGAAGCTGCAGTTAGCTGACAAAAGCTTAAAATGATCCAGTTTTCCCCACAATTAAGCTAACAGGTGCTAAAATTGTCTTAACTGATGCTCAACACACACAAATCTGTTAAAATCTTTAAAAAAGTACTCAAGGGTTTCAACCCAACCAATAGTGTTTTCAGATGGAAAATTCCAGGCCATGCCAATCACATTTCATCTAACCCACTCGAGGAAGCCCACTTCAATCACTGCTTCATCTTTTTTTTTGCATCGCACAAAACAATCATATAACTTTATAGACTTTGATTGTATACAGAACAAAGCACTGTTATACAATGACTTCCCTAAATACTCCAACTTGCCTAATTAAGCCTTTAAATTGCACTTTAAGCTGACTTGTAGCATCTTGAAAAAAAAATCTAGTAAAATACGTGGGGAAAAATATACAGGGAGCTAATAATTCTGACCTCGACTGTATTTTGACAGTGCCTGAATACCTTCATCATGACAAGATCGCACCTATAGAAATAAAGCCCACTTGTGCTAATGGCTATACTCTAAACCTCTGATAGGACGTAATACCTCCCATTGAAGGCCATTAGCAGGATGTATAAGCTCCTCAGTGTTATCAACACAAGTTTCATGCTTAACTGATGGTAATGTGATCTGCCGCGGGTTGAGCGGAGCTGCTTTAGATTAGTACGGAAGCAGGGTTCAGAGAAAGTGGCGCACAGTGTGTGTATGTGGCAGATACACATGAAGCACAGTTGACTGGGTCATGTGAAAGTCTGCTTGAGCTTTCGGTGACCCATTTATTCTCGTCATGCTGGCCGTAAATAAATATTTTTTCATGTTAAAGCTGGTTTGGTGCACTGCAAAATACTACTAATAATAATGGGTGGCTCGGTGGGTAGCCTCACAGCAAGAAGGTCGCTGGTTAGAGTCCTGGCTTGGCCAGTTGCCATTTCTGTGTGGAGTTTGCAGGTTCTTCCTGTGTTGGTGTGGGTTTCCTCCGGGTGCTCCGGTTTCCCCCACAGTCCAAAGACGTGCTATAGGTAAATTGAATTAACTAAATAAGCCATAGTGTATGAGTGCGTGTCTGAATGAGAGTGTGTATTGGTGTTTCTCAGTACTTTGTTGCCGCTGGAAGAGCATCAGCTGCGTATAACATGCTATAATAACAATAATAACAATGCTATAATAGTTGCTGGTTCATTTCACTGCCATTCACGCCTGCTCTTCTCGCTTAAAAATCCACCACAGGCTGCTTTCGACTGACAAATTGACTGACCCACACTCCCTCCCTTAACCCAACCAATAGTGTTTTCAAAATCACTGATTAATCGGCGACCACCCACTTCCCTAAACCCAACTGACAGTGTTTTCAAAAGCAATCCAGAAAAAGAAAAGCCCTTGCGGCAGCCTAATTTTTATGTTTTCAGATTTTAACAATTTTTTTTTTTTTTTTACTGGTTTATTTTGTTTTTTGGCTTTTGTTTTTGTCTCACCAGTTTTTTTGGAACTGTTTTTCACTGGACTCGAGCCTCGTCATTGTTGTCAACTCTCATTGTTCATTGTTGTGGATCTTATGTCTGCCAATGTACATGGAGAGCCACTGGGCTAACTGATAACAACAGAAAAGCCATCCATACAGATTTACGAACAATTTTAAGTTGAGTCAACTTTCTTTTTTTACAGTGTACGTATCACAGTCATCAGCGATCTAATTATTGTAAATCGCTTGTAAACACTTGATATAGAACTACAAATCCATTTTATGGACTACAGATCCAGTCATGCACCGCTCACACGCACCTGTTCCAGATTCCGGAAGATTGTCGAGGACTGATTACAAGGACGTTTTCTACAGTGCTCTCACACACACACACATCAGTGCTGAGTCTTGTTTAACTGTCTGTGAACATTACGACGTGGTTCATTTTCTTGACTTGCCATGTTTGATCCTATTTGTTTTACTGTTTATTCTTCCTGGCGCATGTAATGACCATATGCCTGTTTATGACTACGCCTTTTGGATGATCTGCATATACCCATTTGCCCCTGTGTTGACTTTTTGCCTGTCTGACCATTCTTGTTAATAAACCTGCGTTTGGATCCACACTCTGTTGTCAGCATCCATCACATTACAGTATGAGTTACCTAGATAAGATCTAGCCCCGGGCACCGGATCCTGTCAGAAAATGTCTGTTTCTCTGGGTATCCAGACAATAAGCCAGCGGAGCTGCCCCAATACCCAAACCATTTAACCAGCATTCAACTGAATTAACAATCTCCTATCAATTTCGGAGTTGACTGAGAAAGCCAAAAAGGAGTGAAAGTAGGAACAAAGTAGTATAAAGTAATGAAAGCTTTGGCTATACGTCTGCCAGGAAGACTGAGATGTCACGTCATTCATAATAATTATCTTGTCAGCCTATAACAACCAAGCAAGCTATATATACGCCCATCTAAGCAATCTGTTTGGATGTACTCAGGTGACGTTGCAGAAGTTTCCCTCGTCTCCACTCAGGGGGTTGGCTTCGCCATGCCTTCATCTTCAGGCAGGATCTGCCAGCTCACCCAAAGTTCTGCACTATAGACAGGGCTTACGCCAAAGGACTTTATGAAAGGACTGTAACGAACTTACATTTATGCATACAATTCACAATAAATGTTCAAACGTTTATCTGCCTCTTAAAGTCTTTCTGGTAGAAATGATGATAAAGAAAGAGCAGAGTTTCAAGAGTTCACACTTAGCTGATGATTTATAAAAGCTTGTTTGGCATGCTGTCCAAAGGCTGCTCAAGGGCTCCTCGAGCCCGGGGCTTCCTCCTGTTGGCAGAGCTAAAGGGGAGCCTGAGCTCGGTGGATCTCATGACTCCCCTGCTGCGGTAGCTAAGGGAACACGAGGGGTTAGACAAAAGCTTGATTGTTATGTTGAATGTGGTTGGATGGTGGAAGGAAACCGGAGAACCCGGGGAAAACCCACGCGGACACGGGGAGAACATACAAACTCCTCACAGAAACACCCACCGGTCCTGTGGAGCCAGGGCCGGCATTGTTCTTGCTGTGGAGCTCACAGTGCTAACCACTGGGCCGCCGTGCCGCCCAATCAGAGGTAAAGGAGGAGAATAGGGGAGGAGGGGGGTTTTTTCCAAACGAAGATAAAGTGAACTGAAAACTGTGGCTATTTATAGCAGCTTAGGGCTCATATGATTGGAAGATAGTGATTAGCAAATTCGAGACCGGCTGTGATAAATCATAAGCACGTGATCCTCTCTAAATTAGTTTATAAATAAACTTTACTTATTGAATAGTCTTAGTTGCGTATGATTCAATGTTCAGACTTCGTCTGGCCATAATAAATCCAACAAGTGTTATTATACCACAAGCATGGAAAATTACTGCTTCGCAACATTGTTCATAGACAATACAGACCTTAAAATGGAGACATTCTCCTATCTCTTACTCATGAAAACAAGTGTGTGAATCCACACAGTCATAAGATTATACAACAAGGAAAAATGAAATAACTATAAAGCAATAATTATAGGAATATATTAATAATAAAGGGGATGTGGTGGCGCAGTAGGTAGTGCTGTCGCCTCACACGGTTTCCTCAGGGTGCTCCGGTTTCCGGTCTCCCCGTGTTCGTGTTGGTTTCCTCTGGGTGCTTCGGTTTCCCCGACCGTCCAAAGGCATGTGGTACAAGTGAATTGGGTATGTGTGTGAGTGAGAGTGTATGGGTGTTTCCCAGTGATGGGTTGCAGCTGGAAGAGCATCCGCTGCATGAAACATGTGCTGGATAAGTTGGCGGTTCATTCCGCTGTGGCTACCCCAGATTGATAAAAGGGCTAAGCCAAAAAGAAAACAAATGAATGAACAAATCAATAATAAAATTTAAAAACTTAAGATGACAAATATTAATCAATTATATTAAACAAATCATTAGGTAATGAACAATACAATGACAATTATATAAATGACTAATGATCATATGATTTAATAAAATAATTAAATGAAGAATAAATGAAAATAAACAAATGAAAAAAAAACAACACAAATAAATAGTGCTTTCTTAAAGCAACAACACACACACACACACACGATTGCTACAATGATTCTCAGATCCTTAGTTAGATTCTTTACTATCTTGCCAATAAGAATGACACAGAACCAATCTCTACCAGGTTCAATACCCTAGGCAAACATTACAGCCTGTCCACCCATGCATGTCCTTGTTAACCAACAGTCATGTTTCATTCCTTGTTTCTGACCCTATTAAAAAAAAAAAAATCTGCAGCTGTATACTAAGATGCTCCAAGCATGTGGCTTGTTATTCTCAAGAAGTGGGACACACAACGCTAACCTGCTTGACAACCAGCGTGCAGCATCCAGGCGAGTTTGATTCTACCAGATTGTGTCCCGATGAGTAATTCTTGAAAAACAAACCCTCCCTTCTAAACCATTATATTCGCAAGCTTGAATTATTCATGGTGGAGTCCATCGTGCTATTCCGGCGGTTTGTGAAATGATTGTTATTTTGGGAGGGGACCGCAGGGTTTTGCACCTCAGAAATAGCGACGTGAGTGCATGTGCTCTCAATAATCCATTGAAATTCTGAAAGTATCATTGAAATGCTGCATGGGATATTCTCCATTTTATAAACGCAATTGGAGTTTGTTTTATAAGACTGTACCACTGCGAAGAGATGATTAGAAAACAGATTAGATTTAAAATGAAATCAGTCCATGTGTCCTCTAAAGGGTTTTTGTTGTCTTTTATTTTCATGCCATAAATGTTAGATAATTGCATGTCTTAGTATGGTTACCGACCATCAGGGTTTATAAAGTCTAATGAAAGCACCATGCAACTGTATTCATGCCATGCCTGTTAGCAAAAGAGCACTGATTTAATTATGTTACAATCATTTGCGTACAGTTTTATCACAATTATCATTGCTCAAACTTGCGGTTAATGACTTATTTTGAATTGTTTCAACTTGTGTAAATGAACCCTCCCCAAAAATTAGCTTGTTGAGGAAACATGTTCTGTTGCTGTTCTATTAGATCAGTGTTCACCAAACTTGTTCCTGGAGGGCCGGTGTCCTGCAGATTTTAGCTCCAACCCTAATCAAACACACCTGAACAAGCTAATCAAGGTCTTACTAGGTATACTTGAAACATCCAGGCAGGTGTGTTGAGGCAAGATGGACCTAAACCCTGCAGGGACACCGGCCCTCCAGGACCAGGATTGGTGACCCCTGTATTAGATTAGATTAACATCTTTCGTCCAGGGATGGTTAAGCTGCTGATAAATCACTAATGGTTACATTTAGGAAGCCACGTAGACACACACACCAAAGTGTGTTCATAAGTTTGTACTTAAATTGTAACAAATTTTTAAACAGGAATGTCAAATGCTGTACCTTCAAATGTAAATTTGGTCGCCCTGTTTCTCTTAAGGTAGAACACGTGCACTTTGCACTGAATATGACAGGAATAGATGGATCGATCCTAATATTGATAGTATTGATACCAATGTTGGTATTGTGTTGGATCAATACAAATCTACCAGGATGTACATTTTTGTATACATTTTTCTAATCTAATCTTTCTATTCCCTACTGGGACAGTTGCCATTTCTTTGTGGCGTTTGCATGTTCTCCCTGTGTTGACGTGGGTTTCCTTCGGGTTCTCCGGTTTCCCCCACAGTCCAAAGACATGCCGTATGGGGGTATTGAAGAAACTGAATTGGCCTTAAGGTGACGCAGGGGCGCAGTGGATAGTGCTGTTGCCTCATTGCAAGCAGGTCGCTGGTTTGAGCCTCTGCTGGGTCAGTTGGCGTTTCTGTGTGGAGTTTGCATGGTCTTCCTGCGTTCGCGTGAGTTTCCTCTGCGGTTTCCCCCACAATCCAAAGACATGTGGTACAGGTGAATTAAGTACAGGCTAAATTGTCCAGAGTGAATGAGTGTGTATGGATGTTTCCCAGAGATGCGTTGCAGCTGGAAGGGCATCTGCTGCATGAAACGAGCTGGATAAGTTAGCGGTTCATTCTGCTGTGGCGAACCTTGATTAATAAGGGGACTAAGCCAAAAAGAAAACAAATGAATGAATGAATAAGGTATGCATGTGTGTGTAAATGAATGTATGTATGGGTGTTTCCCAGTACTAGGCTGCGGCTGGAAAGGCATCCTCTGTGTAAAACATAAGCTGGAATAGTTGGCGGTTCATTCCGCTGTGGCGACCTCTGAAATAGAGTCTAAGCTGAAGGAAAATGAATGAAATAATGAAGCTAATTCACATTGCTCTACTTCTTTCAAAGTGTATGTGTCTGAACGTGCCGTTTAAATGTCAGTGCTGTCCCAGCTTTTATCCTAAGTTAAACAAATGAAGGTTACAACAAGCCATTCAGAGACAGATAAGCATAAGAGGAGCTAAAATTACTACATAAAAAATAAATAAATTAATCAAGTCAGATAGCGAATGCAAAGGCAAACATTTCGGTCACATGTTGTCATTGCTTAGCTTAGCTTGGCATTGGCAATGGTGAACATGCCAGTGAAAGGTTTGCCTTTTTTTTAGTAAATTACTTGTCATTTTATATTTTTATATTTGAGAGTGGGGAAATATTTGGAAATAAACTACCTTGGTTTGCTGTGACTGACCGATCAGAATCAAGTGTGGCAGTGAGCTGTGTAATAAATGTAGGGAACTACACTCACCAGCCACTTAATTATGTACACCTGCCAACTGCTTATTAATGCAAATTTCTAATCAACCAATCACATGGCAGCAACTTAATGCATTTAGGCATGTAGACTTGATCAACAAGATCCCATGCAGTTCAAACCAAGCTAAGAATGGGGAAGAAAGGTGACTGAAATGACTTTGAAGGTGGCATGGGTGTTTGTGCCAGACAGGCTGGTCTGAGTATTTCAGAAACTACTGATCTACTGGGATTTTCATGCACAACTATTTCTAGCATTTACAGAGAATTGTTTGAAAAAGAGAAAATATCCAGTGAGCGGCAGTTCTGTGGACACAAATGCCTTGTTGAGGCAAGAGGTCAAATGAGAATGGCCAGACTTGTTCCAGCTGATAGAAAGGCAACAGTAACTCAATTAACCACTCGATACAACTGAGGTTTCCAGAAGAGCATCTCTGAACGCTCAACACATCAAGCATTGAGGTGAATGGGCTACAGCAGCAGAAGACCACACCGGGTGCCACTCTTGTCAGCTAAGAACAGGAAAGTGAGGCTAAGTGATGAGCAAGGGCTCACCAAAACTGGACAATAGAAGATTGGAAAAACGTTGTCAGAGTCTCGATTTCTGCTGCAACATTCGGATGGTAGGGGCAGAATTTGGTCTCTACAACTTGAAAGAATGAATCCTTCCTGCCTTATATTGATGGCTCAGGCTGGTGGTGGTGTAATGGCGTGGGGGATATTTCTTTGGCTCACTTTGGACCCATTAGAACTAATTGAGCATCATGTCAACACCACAGCCTACCTTAGTATTGTTGCTGACCATGTCCATCCCTCTATGACAGGGTTTTTTTAAAGTGTGAGGCGCGCCTCCCCTGGGATGCGTCTGAGCATGTCAGGGGAGGCGCGGGAAAAAATATTATATAATAAAAATATAATTAATACGTTTAACTATTATATGTATTTCTTATTATTTTTAAATGTTTTAATTAAACAAAGCTAAAATAAATAATATGTCAAAAAATAAGAAAACCTTTTTTACCCAGAAGGCCATAGCTGTGAATTCGCTTCTGTTTGGCAAGCCCGCCAATACAGGTATATGCCTGCTAATTTACAGTCTATGCTGCTAATACAATGGATCGGTTTCTGAGACCCCCCGATTCAAAGCCTTCAAGTTCAGGGCTTAAACCCAAAAGACGACGATATGGTGATCAGTATTTCAGTTTAGGATTTACGTGGACAGGACCAGCTGATGAACCACGACTTTTATGTGTGGTTTGTTAAGATATTTTGGCTAATGACAGCATGAGACCCGCTAAACTTCGGCGACACCTTGAATCCACCTTGTGTGTGCGTGTTTGGGAGGAGGGGGGCGCCAATGGATAAGTTTTGTCAAAAGGGAGGCCCACTGTCTTAGACTTTGAAAAACCCTGCTCTATGACCACAGTGTACTCATCTTCTGATGGCTACTTCCCGCAGGATAACGCACCATGTCATAAAGCGCGAATCATCTCAGACTGGTTTCTTGAACATGACAATGACTTCACTGTACTCAAATGGCCTCCGCAGTCACCAGATATCAATTCAATAGTGCAGCTTTGGGATGTGGTGGAATGGGAGATTCACATCATAGATGTGCAGCCGACAAATCTGCTACATGTCCGTGATGCTATCATGTCAATATGGACTAAAATCTCTGAGGGATATTTCCAATACATTGTTGAATCTATTCCATGACGAATTAAGGCAGTTCTGAAGGCAAAAGGTGGTCCAACCTGGTACCAGTAAGGTGTACTTAATAAAGTAGCCAGTGAGTGTATGTTATATAAGAAAATAATATTCAGAATATTCCTAAATATTTGTTTAATATCCCTCTAAAAACAACTGTCCAGCTAACTCTGTGCTTCTGCACATTTAAAGTGCGTCTGTCACATTTACGGACATGTTTTCAGTTTAACCCAGATTTGTCTGCAGCTGATGTCGAAGACTCGTCTTGCTTGTTGATAAAGCTGTTTGTGATGGATGTTTGATGTTACCTCCTGATGTGTTTCATCTATGTCGGACCTGTCTGTATTCCTGTCTAACGATCAGCATTCATTACATCTTCTATCAATATTGTCTCCCTGTCTCTCGTTCGCTCCTTTCGCCATGCCGTCATGTAAAATTGACAGTTTATGTAATGTAATTGTCTGTGTATTCTATTGGATTACATTTTGTAGGTGAACACGAACCAACCAAGCACTTGGATTTAAGTCAGGGCTCTGGCTGGGCCAATTAAGAACAGTCACAGGGTTGTTGTGAAGCCACTGCTTCGTTATTTTAGCTGTTTGCATAGGGTCATTGTCTTGTTGGAAGGTAAACCTTCAGCCCAGTTTGATGTCCTGAGCACTCTGGGAAGGGTTTTCATCCAGGATATATTTGTACATTTAACTTTCCCTCATTTACAACCACTCGTCCTGTCACTGCAGCTGAAAAGCACCCCCACAGCATGATGCTGCCACCACCATGCTTCACTATTGGGACTGTATTTCACAGGTGATGAGCAGTGCCTGGTTTTCACCATACATACCGATTAAGATTAAGAATTAAGGTCTTGGTCTCAGGAGAGCAGAGAATCTTATTTCTCACCATCTTGGAGTCCTTCAGATGTTTTTTAGCAAACTCCATGTGGGCTTACATGCATTTCGTGTGCCACTCTGCCATAAGCCCTGACTGTTGGAGGGCTGCAGTGATGGTTGACTTTCTACAATACTCTCTAGAATGCATCTCTGATGCTCAGCCACAGTGATTGGGAACTTTGGGTTATTCTTTACCTCTCTAACCAAGGTTCTTCTTCCCCAAACACTCAGTTTGGTCAGATGGCCACCTTTAGGAACAGTTTTGGTTGTCCCAAACATCTTCAATTTAAGGATTATGGAGGTCCTTGAGTGCAACATATTTTTTTTGTAACCTTGGCCAGATCTGTGCCTTGCCACAATTCTGTCTCTAAGCTCTTTAACCAGTTGACCTCATGATTCTCATTTGCTCTGACATGCATTGTGAGCTGTAACAGGGTATACACAATAATCAGTGAGTAAGATTCAATACCCTTTAAGACCTTTTGGAAGACTCTTTCCACACGTTTTAACACCTCATTGCCACCACAGGATTCAACATGAAATGTATGGATGTTATGAACTACACAGCATCCTAAAATTCTCAGACTAAATTCAGGCTAATTTTAGCTGTAACTCCATACTTTAATCCAAAATGGTACCAGCATTTATTTGACAGTTTAATAGCCTCAAAACTCTTGGAGTACTGAACTACAGGTGGGATACTGTTTGTGCTGCACAACAAAAGTCTGATGACTGTTTTCACAATGACCTTTACCGCTGTGAAATCCGATGGGGCTGCATCAAAAATCTTTATTTCGTTCGAGTAAACACGAGCTGATAGCTGTTAGAACCACATGAGAAGCAAATCCTATTGAGAATGTTTGGCCTTTAGAAAGATGCTGCTCTCAGAGGGAAAATGTTTAAGCTGAGATTACAAAAAATAAGAAATATCAAAGGTGCAGATCTCAAGACAGAATCACTATTCACCAGTAATGCTGCACATTTAGAAAGGTCATGATTGACGATAAATCTTTGCATTTGGAAGAGCTGGAAGGGTAATAGGCTTTGCTGTTGTTTTTATGTCAAGCCATCAAGATCCGTGGAGTAAAATAAAGTATCAGTTAGTGACTTATTACCTGCTCTAGTGGTAATAAGTAGTGTGTGCAACAACCTCTCACAGAAACAAAAAAGTTATGAAATGGTCTGCTACATACAGCCTGAAATCCCAGAAATAAGGTAAAAAACTTCCTGTCACAGTTTGTTTTAATGTGTAGTTGTCATGGTGTACGATGTTAAAAAAGTGTTATTTTACTTTAAAAAAGAGAGAAAACCCATTGACTTCACTTAACTTTTATAATTATGCACAAAGTTTGTTTACTTAATAATTATAAGCCAATGAATTTACTCTCTTTTTTTAAATGAAGTCAACTATACAAAGTTTACAATGTAAATAAACAAATGATAACTGAGTAAATAAATAAATACAAATACATACATATTTGATAGAAAAAGCTGTGTAAAAACAATGCAATCAAATATTTATACATACACACACACACACACACACATATATATATATATATATATATATATATATATATATATATATATATGAGCAATATCACACGAGAATCCGTATTATGTACATATATGTATCAGCTATGTATACACACACACACACACACATATATATATATATATATATATATATATATATATATATATATATATATATATATATATATGTATATATATATATATGTATATATATATATATATATATATATATATATATATATATATATATATATATATATATATATATATATATATGTATACCTGATGACAAGTGTTTAAATGTTAATATTTGATTGCATTGTTTTTACACAGCTTTTTCTATCATGTACAGTATGTATGCATGCATGTATGTATATGTATTTATTTACTCAGTTGTTAGTAGTTTTAGCTGGCTTTGACGCAAAAAAAAATTACCTTGTTAAAAATTAAAGAATTGTCTAAAGTGACATTTTTGAAAACATTTTATTTCTCAGCTAATAACCTTATTACATATACAATAAAACTTTTAAACCGAATCAGGAGAGCCTATAGAAAATGCTCATACGAGAAAAGAGGTTTGATGGATTTAGATGATTTTGCATTTGAACTCTTTATATATATATATATATATATATATATATATATATATATATATATATATATATATATATATATATATATATATATATATTTATTTATTTCGGCTAGAATAAAAGCAGTTATTAATTTTTAAAAAAACATTTTTAGGACAAAATTATTAGTCTCTTTAAGCTATTTTTTTTCGATTAGTCTACAGAACAAACCATCCCTATACAATAACTTGCCTAATTGCCCTAACCTGCCTAGTTAACCTAATTAACCTAGTTAAGACTTTAAATGTCACTTTAAGCTGTATAGAAGAGTCTTGAAAAATATCAAGTAAAATATTATTTACTGTCATCATGGCAAAGATAAAATAAATCTGTTATTAGAAATAAGTTTTTAAAACTATTATGCTTAGAAATGTGCTGAAACAATCTTCCCTCCATTAAACAGAAATTAAGGAAAAAAATAAACAGGGGTGCTAATAATACAGGGGGGCTAATAATTCTGACTTCAACTGTATATATATATATATATATATATATATATATATATATATATATATATATATATATATATATATATATATATATATATGTATATATCGTTAGGGTGAAAAAAACTCAGCGTCAAATCATTATAAAACTAAAGCTGATCTCACGCTTTTGTATGAAGAATTTGCTATAGTGGTGTATATAAGCCATAGTAATCTGCTAGTGTTTGCTTTGATTTGGCTTTTTAGGGGTTAATTATTGTGACCTCGCTATTGCAACAGAGAAATATCTCTAGACTGTTTTATTATCACTTTAGACATTACGCTAGAGAATCATTCAAATACTTGCTCTGACGTTGGTGAATTATTAATGGTTTCTGCTGTTCTGACGTCACTTGCAGATGTGAATGAATGGCGCAAGAAAGTAGTTCCTCAAACAATAGGGTTTTTGAGACTCTCCGACCCATGTTTAATTTTCTTTATTTATATACACAATTATGCCATCAAACTGTTGTTGTGTCATAGCAGTGTGATATGGCTGTATATCATTACTAGTGGGACACTAAGGAACTCTGCCTGTGGCCTTGAGCCAACGCACGCCTCCCAAAAAAAATAAAATAAAGTTATAAAACATAACATTACCTGTCTAAAAAAATATACATGTTATGTGTCATCCTTCCTCCAGCATCCAAAATTAACTCCAATATTGATTGAGGATTTTGAAAAGTTTTGATCCAGCACTTGTGTTTACTGCTGACACTCATGTACACACCCAAACGGCGGATCTACATGAACAGTGTTGCGCCGTTATACAAATATTTATTTGTTGACTGACAATATGGGCTACTTATCAGGATAATGGGAATAATCCGCCCATTTTTTAGTCTTATGCCAGATCATTTACTTTAATCATTACTATTGGAATGTGAAGAGACTTTCAACCAGCGCAACAAAACACGTTTCTGAAGACAATCACCTACTGCACCTTTAAAGAACAACAGACTGTTAATCCCAGCATTTTCAATGTCAGATAAAGAGGGGGAAAGAGAGAAAAGAACATGCTCATCTTGGTATTCACTTTATAATATGCATCTAATTATTTTTTCCTTCCCCACAGAGCCATACTGTCTGCATTTATTTGTAAACTAGGACCGCAGTTATGCACAATCATCATTAGCATAATTGGTTACTTGTCACAGAATGGAAATTTCATCAAAATTTTGACCGCCAGATGTGTGAACTGCTCATTATTAAGAAGGAGAGAGGATGAGAGAGGGGAAAGAAAAGAACTGCTAATGTGCTGGAGAAAAAAAAAAGGCATATCGGAATATCTCTCAGACAAGGTAACCATAGTTACCGCAGAGTCGAGAAGCATAAAGCTCCTCAGAGAGTGAAAGACAACGAAATTAAAACCCATTTTTCTGAGCGGTGTGTAAAGATTGCAGAAGACTGGTAGATTGACTTCCCGTTTAAGATCGAATGCTGTAACGTGTCTCAAAGGCCTTGCTCTTTTATTTTTTTGCGTGTGCATCTCCTGAAGGAACATGACAGTTGTGACATTCAGTGAAAGTCTATCAGCATAGATGATAAATCATGGGTGCAGCCCTGAATTTTATCCTTGAGGGGAAAAGTGCATGAGATCACTACGCAACATTTTGAGACTTTAGAGTCCAACACAGTGATGCGACTCATTCGCATTTTCTCAAATTATGCTAATTATGTAGAGCAATGATTCCCTAGAGCAGTGGCTCCCAAAGTGGGGCGACATGTTAATGCAAGATATGAGCTTAAATTCTAAAAGGAAGAGTGTTAACTGTGAGATTTAACTTATTTAACTAATTTCGAGAGGATCACATACTTATGATTGACCACAGCTGGCCCCACATTAGCTAACACATGATTCACCAATCAGATGATTCCTAACCTACTATAAATTACCAGAATTTCTTACCTCAGTTATCTTCGTCTTAAATAATCCCCCCTTCCACCTCTACTCCTCCCACTTTTCTTAGATAGGGTGACATGGCAACCCAGTGGTTAGCAATGTTCACTCACAGCAAGAACGTTACTGCTTCAAGTCCTTACCAGGCCAGTCAACGTTTTTGTGCTGAGATAACATGTTCTCCCCGTGCTTGTGTGGGTTTTCCCCAGTTTCCTCCCACAGTCCAAAAACATGCAACATAAGTTAATTAGTCAAATCAAATTGGCACCGTAGATGAGCTCTTAGTCAGCAATATATCTCTTCATAGCAATCCCTAAATCATCAGTTGCTATAAATAAGCAGGGGAGTTCTCGAAATCTACCTGAGCTCAAACTCGCCTCTTGTCCTGCAAATGGGAGAGAGTCCAAGCCTCAAGGATCTTATGAGCTCAGGGCTCTCTTATGGGACAGCATGCCAAACACACTTTATAATCAATCATCAGCTAAAGCCTGGTTTATACTTCTGCGTCAAGTGACCGGCATAACCATCAGCGCATGCAACACCGGAAGCTGTGCATTTATACTTCTGCGCGCTGTCTCTGTTGGTCTGCATTAACACTACCTAAACGCTAGTTGGCAGTGAGGTGTAAATGTTCCTCTGTGTCGAGTTTCTTCACTGCTGTTTTGCTTTTCCTGACCACTTCCTGGATGTAAAAGTGGCTCAAACTCGCTCATTTTGAGGCAGGAACCGGCAGACGTGCAACAACTTTAACTATGAGGTAAACACAAGACAAAACTTTCCATCCGGAGCTCCTTCACGGGACTCCACACTTGTAAACAATTGCTCCATTGGGCTCGCGCCATTCGCATGGCTCTTGGTCCCGCCCAGACTCTTAAGCGCTACCAAGCCGACCAATCACAGAGCTTGCGCTACGCGTCGTTGTGATGTGCTGATTTTTTGAGAGGTGCACGTCAGTGACGCCGATGGCCACGGCGAAGGGCCATGAGTCAACACCGTAGCATACGCGTGCGTTTGACGCAGAAGTATAAATCAGCCTTAAGTGTGAACTCTTGAACTAATGTAATTTCTGCATGAACCAGCACTGCATGTACTTTCAACTCAAAAGAAACATTGAGTAATTGGCGGGACTTTCATTTTTGTGCATCCTTCCTGGTAAAGTCTAGATCAGATACACGGCAAGCCGAAAGGGCGATATGTACATCAATTATAGCAGCATTTTAATAGATGGCATAAATAAAGAAATGAATGCGGGACCAAGCTGCAGGACTGTGGCCATCCAGAGGTAGAGAATTACACATATACACATATATCTATGATCGGGAGTTTTCCCGGAGGTCAGTATGCAATTTTTTTGTTAAAGTACAAAACTTATAATTTTACACCACTTTTCTATATTGATGGATGAGTGATTGCACATGCATTCCTGACAAAAAGCTTGTGTTTGTGCGTATGAAGTGAAGTTTAATTTTAAACTAATTTCGAGAGGAGCATGTGCTCATGATTGACCCAGCTGGTCCACATTAGCTAATTATGATCCTCCAATCAAAGGATCTCAAATCACTATATATATCCTCATTTCCTTTCTACAACTATCTTCGTCTGGAAGAAACCCCCCTCCTCCCCTTCTTCCTCCTTTATCCAGAATGGGCGGCACGGTGGCCCAGTGACTAGCACTGTGGCCTCACAGCAAGAATACTAATGGCGTTGGGTCCTCGCTGAGCCATCTGGTATTTCTGTGTGGAGTTTGCATGTTCTCCCCGTGTCCGCGTGGGTTTTCCCCGGGTTCCCCGGTTTCCTCCCACCATCCAAATGTGCTCTATATTATAGATAAAACAAGCCTAAACCTTTTTTATAATGTCTTACTCTCAGGAAGTTCGCCTTGGCCTCAGCAGCGGGGGAGTTTGAGATAGACCTGAGCTCAATCTCCACTCGCCCTGCAAAAAGGGGGGGGCCCTGGGCTCGAGGATCCCTTGAGCTCAGGGCTCTCTCCCGGGACAGCATGCCAAACAAGCTATGTATAAATCATGAGCTAAATGTGAACTCTTGAAAATGTACTATCCACCCTCCCTGTTAAAGTTGATCTAGTCCATGTCCTGAAACACCCCCCCCCCTCCTGTTGTCACTTCTTATACTGACGTAGGGAGCGATTCGTTTGTGAAGGAATCACCGTTATAAACGACTCCTTCACTAGCCGACAATAATACAAGTTTCTGGCACCTCAGCATCTCGTTGTCATATTTCTTTTGCTTTGTTTGCTGACCAGTGGTCAGTTTAAACCAGTGGTCACCAAACTTGTTTCTGGAGGGCCGGTGTCCTGCAGATTTTTAGCTCCAACCCTAATTAAACACACCTGAACAAGCCAATCAAGGTCTTGCTAGGTATACTTGAAACACCCAGACAAGTGTGCTGAGACAAATTGGAGCTAAAACCTGCAGGGACACCGGTCTTCCAGGGCTGAGATTGGTGACCCCTGAATCAGATGATTCCTAACTAGTGTTGCCAACTGTCACCGACTCGGTCCCAGTCACTCCCCTCGCTGGCCAGCAGAGGCCGCCATCTCCGGACTTTTAGCATTACATCATCCACTTACACTGATCGTGCACACCTGATCCAGATTCCAGTTAACGACCCACGTACCCTTTATAAGCCGCACTCAAACACTCAGTCAGTGCGAAGTCTTGTTCAGCCCTGGCCACCATTACTGAGCGGTATATCCTGCCTGATCTCCTGTGTATTACTCCAGCCCGTTTCTGACTCTGCTTTGCCTTCTGCCTGCCCATGACCCTAGCCTGATACACGGACTCTGATACTCGCTACCTGCCCTCGACCCAAGCCTGATACAGGGACTCTGAATCACGCCGCCTGCCTTTGACCCATGCCTGGTAAAACACTCTGTGTCTGTCTGCCGCCAGCCTTGAGATCATTACTACTACTGTTGATGTGTGTTTGCACCTTTGTGCATATTGAGTGTTTGAGTAAGAGTGTGATTAATAAATACTGCATAATGGATCCCTCCATGTCAGTCTCCTCGTTACACCAACCTAGCGAATTTGTCCCCATCTTTAGCGAAACACAGGGAGAACATGCAAACTCCACACAGAAATGCGAACTGACCCAGCCGAGGCTTGAACCTACTTCTTGCTATGAGGCGATCGTGCTACTCCCTGTGCCACCATGAAGTCCAAAATGAATACATTATAAAACTTAATTACTTTTAGCAGCACTATATTGATGTGCAAACCTCTTGGACATGCAGTGATATTGATTCAGACACCTTGAAGCGAGGAAATAAACAAAACAAAACAAAACACCAGCACTACTGCAGTACTTGCCCATTAAATAAGCCATGCGAAAACTTTACTTTCACAGAACACAAACTCCTCACTGAAACCAAGTAGTTTGAGAATAATAAGACTTTAAAAAAGTATAATGTAATTGGAAAAGTGCTCGATGTACATAATCAGTGTTCACTTCAAACAGTTAAAGTGGGTTACTTTCATAACAAGTGTCAACCTCAACAGAGTTAACGCAAGCTGCCATCCAGGCGGTCTTTTCAAGGGCACTTGTGTAAGGCTCACTGATGCATATCAGTTCTCACAACACCGCTTTCACATCCAGCATAAATGTGTGCAGCGAGAGACAAACACCTGGTGAGTCCATGGTGCTCTTGTTTTACTAACTGTTTTCTGTCTGTTCCAGATTCGTCAACTATGAGAGAGAGGGAGAGACAGAGGGAGTAAAAGTAACACTTTATTTAACGTGACATAGTTACACTTTAGATATACGTTCTATTCATACGTTTGCAGAGACCTGGATGGTAAAACATTCACACACTGACACATTTCTATTCATAATAAACAATGAATATTGATGTTTTAGAAAGAAATATTAACAAAACGGAATGTTTCAGGCATTTCTGATCCAAATACAACACCTGCCAACACCTTCGAAAAAGGTGTTGTTGTTTTTTTTTCTGGCTTGTGATTGCAATGAAACCAATTTAAGTGCAATATAACACCTACTGTATGAAGAATCTGCTGTAGTAATAGTTCCCCTATGATTATGAGCCAAAGAACCACTTTTAGTGCTATTTAGCACTTTTTTTTGTCACAGGAAACTGTGACTTTTTAAAATGGCAAATGTGAAAAATAGCTAGGGCGAGGCAGTGGCGCAGTAGGTAATGCTGTCGCCTCACAGCAAGAAGGTCGCTGGGTCGCTGGTTCGAGCCTTGGCTCAGTTGGCGTTTCTGTGTGGAGTTTGCATGTTTTCCCTGCCATCGCGTGGGCTTCTTCCGGGTGCTCCGGTTTCCCCCACAGTCCAAATACATGCGGTACAGGTGAATTGGGTAGGCTAAATTGTCCGTAGTGTGTGTGAATGTGTGTGTGGATGTTCCCAGAGATGGGTTGCGGCTGGAAGGGCATCCACTGCGTAAAAACTTGCTGGATAAGTTGGCGGTTCATTCCGCTGTGGCGACCCCGGATTAATAAAGGGACTAAGCCGACAAGAAAATGAATGAATGAATGAATGAATGAATGAATGAATGAATGAAAAATAGCTAAAAGTGACATAGCGCCTGTTGTTGGTGTTCCGGGGGAAAATCCAACTGCCGACACCGGACAACAGTACATCAAACGGGGCTTGGCTCAGTCAGAAGCACCGCTGAAAGCCTGCATCATCCAGGTATAGTTTCTGGAGGAATTGATGAGCTCACAGAGCTGGTGCACCTCAGAATGGGTGCAGTGGACTCAGATATGGCTCCAAAAAAATCATTTTTTTAGTCTTCCTAAAGCACATAAACACAGCTATTCTTTCATTAAATTCCACATGAGCCATTTAGGAACGAAGCTAGAGTCACCGGGCAGACAGAAGCCCTGCCCATCATGCACATCCACAACTGTTGTGAAGTGAATTTGATGCTCAAATTAAGCAAGTTAACTCAAAATGTTCACGCGCCTATATCGCGATTCTCCGTGTGTACCGCGTCTAGTGTGAACACAGCATGATGGTGGTTTGTCAAGCCCACTCTGTGTGAGGCACAGTTAGAAACGCACAATGTTTTTTTTTTTTAGAGATATGGCATGATTGTAAGAAAGTGTCTGGGATAGTGTGGCTTCGTCCGAAACCGCCTACCACTCAGTAGGTACTGCATTTGAATTTAAACGTACTACTGGGCCATTAGAAAAGTGCGTTCTATAAAGTATGAATGTGAAAAGTATGAATGGAATTCAGACGTACTTCATCAGGCATTTTGTCATGGTCACGTGACCTACCTGCGTCAGTTGCGTTGCCTCACTTCCGTTCATGAAGTCTCTCACGGGGCATTATGGGATAGCGCAGCGTGTATGGGATGCGCAGTCCAGAATCTCGCCAGAAGTAGTAAGTCATCTGGGTACTTCTCGCATACTGATTTGCGAATTCTATGAAATCAGATATACTACTCTACTCGCATACTGATTTTAGCGTACTATATAGTATGGAAGTATGCGGTTTCGGATGCAGCCTGTGTTTTCTTCAGCACTCTGAAAATGTACCCCTATATACATTTCTGGAGATCAAGAATTATGTAGCCAGAGGAATGTATGGCTGCATTTAATTTTTAAAACGAATGCTACCAGGCGGTATGACACTGCTCCTTTTCGCACTTACCAGCTGACCGCTTACAACCGTGTGGACGGCTTATCCGCTATTACCAGTTTATCCAGTGGCTTAGAGAACAGCTGGCGTAAATGGCACTCTCGAGAAATTTGAGATCTCAAAATGCGTAAACAGCGGCTTCTAGTGAATTTGCGGAAGAAAAAAAAAACGTAGCTTCTGGGACGTATTTGGCACTCTCTAAAAATGTATACAGGGGTATGTAATCAGAATGAGTCAAATCATTTTCAAGTTCTCTTGTTTTATAAAAGTCTAGCTAATCTATTTGCATGCATTGGATACTGTTTACCATGGTGCACTAAGATTTATAACTACTTTTAAATCCCTTACTCATCATTGTGTGCTGTACACTTGGGTATGTTGGTCTGCTTTCATTCGTAGGCTCAAGCATTGACATATCCTTGTTTACAAATCTATACTGGGTTTACTCCCATCATATCTACAGAATTACATTTGTAAACAGCCTGTGCTTAACTATGGCCTTCGGTCACAGCATATTTATGTACTGTCTGTTCCTAAAGTGCCAACTGAGTTGGGAAAAAGGCTTTTAAATACGCAGCACCTTGTGCATGGAATAATTGACAAAGTTGCAGGTCAAAGAATTGACTTCACGAAAAAAAGGATTTAGAAATTAAAACACAGCCTTGTAGATGTTTTGAATAGTTTTTCAATGTGTAATTCATAGTAACTGTCAATTTTTTGTTGTTGTTGTTCGTTAGACCCAATGTGACATGTATGCTGCCTAAGAGCTGGCAAAATTGGAGCTCTGTAGGACAAAAGCGCAACACTTCATAGGTCCTCACTGAAGTTCAAGTAATCCTCTTGTGTCTGTCTCATCTCCCCTCAGCAAAGACAATTAGAGTCGCCAGTCTCCACAAGCCTCTTAGCTCTCCGCTGCCCCTCAGTAATACATCTCGTTATTTTTCCACTTCATCTACATTTGGTTCATCACACGAAACAAATTGTCGAGTGAGTCGAGATTAAAAATTTTCATTAGTCAAGAGCAGGGTTGGGGAAGAAAGAAGAATTTGCGCTCGGTTTAATGTGCATCGTGATAAAGTGTGGGTGTGTAGTTAACAAGGCAAGTATTACTAATACTAGGCAAACCCATAATTACAAAATAATCTAACTATTACACAGTAGTCACCCTGGATAGCAAACCAATGTTTCTAAATCATTTTCATAATCAAATAATTGGATATTGAATCCTATATTTTGTCCGACTTTACATTCGAAAAAAATGTATATGATTAAAGTTAGTGGATGGTTATAAAGACTTACAATTGGCTATTTGCAGGCCAGAAGGCAGGGGACTTCCTTCACTGCAGCGGCCATACTTAGCACAGCACTTTTCCTCATTCAAAGTAATGCTACCCAGATAGCATGCGAATGTGGGCCACTTTAGGCAGTTATGCGGCACTGGTGGTATTCCTTCAGCCCAGACAAAATGAATGTGAGCCTGAAGTGGCCCACCTGTACAATGGCAAAGTTGGGCCAAAGATTCAAGTTCATATATAGGTCATTTAAAGGGCCGTGAAACCCCCTCGTTTCAGCAGGGTTTTTTCACATCTCTACTTTGGAAAAAGTCAGAAAAGTGGGCGTGTCCAGCTCTGTTTAGTGGGGAGTGTCGGAGAAAGAAAAGTGGGATGGTGTGGGAGTGTCTATTTGGGCACACGCGAGTTTCAGAGACAAAATACATACACCCACATACACACACACAGTATAAAAGTGATGGTGTTTAACCTACATGGACATCTGTAGTCGATTTATTTGCCAAATTATTAAATGGTGGACTTTAACTGCAGTTTGATTTGATTCGAGGAACTGCTAAGCGTGTATTTTTCATGCAATGTTTAATACCGCACGGCAAATGAGAGAAAAAAAACCTCCGCATTTCACGGAAACTTAGATGCACACGGCAGGAAGCGTCAGTAATGCGGTGAAAACCCTACACGAGGTTAAAGTTTGGTTGTGGTGCTAACATGTTTACACTCGGTGCAATAGTTAACTTAGTTCGATACAAACAAACTGAATAAACAAAGAACGCTGGTCGCTCACTTACCAAATCTGTAGAGACAGGACAATCACCAGCAACTAGAGCCGCGTCTTTATGAAGAGAATACTACAAGCGAATCCGGATCTCAGCGTTTGCAGATGAGAACAGCTCTCAGGTAAACAATGTTCCTCCATAGACACGTAAGTTATTGTTGTCGAGCGTCGCGTACACTGTTAATCCACACGTGACTCCAGCTGCGCTCTCACAGAGAGAAAATGAAAACAAAACTTCACTGCAGCAAACTATAAAAGCAACACTTCACGCTTGTTTTGCCAATACAACGTGGTGTGAGTGTCATCTAAACACTGTGACAGTAATGAATATTAATGAAGTTGCACAATAGAGCGCGCTGATTGGTTTGAACCAAGCCTTACTCATGCATTAATGCATCACACTGTAAGACGTAATAAGACACACTCTGGCACAGACGTCCAGTCTGCACACTGGAATACACGCTATTATGTCATGACCGTGACGCAGCTTCAAAAATTTGTTTAAAACCGGAAGTACGAATTTGCTTGAAATAACGCAAAAACAACCAATTTACACTTTTTAGTGAAATATAGGCGTCCTAATAGTGTTTTTAGCAGTGTGGGACACATATACGACTGTCAACAGCTCAAAAAAATGTGTTTTGGTGTTTCGTGACCCTTTAAGGCAAAGATTTGGCACTTTTGGTAAAATGTAATCTGAATGTGAGCCTAATGTGGCCCATGTGGAAAATGGTAAATTTAGCCCAAATGATGGAGAACAAATATGACCACAGTTACCAAAAATGTTGCATAGTCATTTAAGGGTAATCTGGGTCTGAACCTAAAGTGGTTCACTTGTGTAGGTGCAAATGTGGCCCAGTTATCTTAAGATATATGAGGGCCACTTTTGGCAAACATTTGGCACAATATCTCTGGCTATTGCAGCTGTGAGCCTAAAGTGCCCCAGAGAAGATATTGAAAATGTGTCCCAGTTGTTTTAAAACAGATGTGGGCCACTTTTGGCGAATATTCAGCACAGTAAACTCTGGCTAATGCATCCATTAACCTATAATGGCCCAGAGAAGATGTAGAAAATGTGGCCTAGTTATCTTAAAACCTATGTGGGCCACTTTTGGATGAATATTCGGCACAGTAAGCTATAGCTAATGTGAATTTGAGCCTGGATTGGCCCAAAGAAGATAATGGCAAATGTGGCCCAGTTATCCTCAAACAAATGTGGGCCACTTTTGGAAAATATTTGGCACAGTTATCTCTGGCTAATGTGGCTGTGAGCCTAAAGCAGCCCAGAGGAAATGTGGCCCAGTTATCTTAAAGTATATGTGGACCACATAGACTAAAGTCACCATCATGGAGAAAAGTGTTTGCTTTAGTTGGGCTCTTAGCCCTGAACCTCTTAATGTAAATTTTCTTTTGGGCTGCTTGACTTTTAAGAACTTTGCTTAAAAAGTTTATTCATTAAAGCAAACAAGCCAAGCAAAAATAAAAATAATAATAATAATAATAAATAAAATGAAATTAAGTGAGGCACAACCTGTGAGGAAATAATATAATTCACTGATGTTAACCAATGTTTAATCCATTATTAAAAGTAACTTAATAACATGCACATGCCACAAAATTATGAAGGTTTATGAGCTAAAAAAATTCTATTGTTCAACTTCTGTTCACAGAGACTTCAATAATCAGCGTATGAACCTCAACAACGGTGACAATTAACAAAATAAACAAAAACACCATAAACAGCAGAATCAAAAGCAAACAATGAAAACTGGAGCAACAATAAGCTCTAGAATGTATTCATACTGCAATGCATGCTGGGATTTTTGCACTTTGCCACACACAGCAAGTGTAAATCGAAGGCCAGATCTGGGTCAGAATAAAGGCAAACTGGGTCCCAAAACAGGGTCAGTTCTGGTTCATTTGGTTGATTTATGGCTAATATATGGTATTGCTTTGGCTTATTTGTGACCCAGATCTGACAAACAGGATCAGACCACCCTAGAGCCATTATTCCATTCAGTATGTGGTCCAGATGTAAATGTTTGGTGTGGGCTGGATCTGGCCAGAATAAAAGCAAACTGTGGCCCAGAATAGGGTCCGTTCTGGTTCATTTGGTTCAATTCTGGCTGAAATGTGATATTGCTAAGGCTTAACTTGTGGCCCTGATCTAGCCAACAGGAGCGGACTGCCCAAGTGCCTTCATTCCATGCGGTATGTGGTCCAGATGTAAGTGTCTGGTGTGGGCTGGATCTGGGCCAGTATAAAAGCAAACTGTGGCCCAGAATAGGGTTATTTCTGGTTCATTTGGTTCAATTTTGGCTGATATGTGATATTGCTAAGGCCTACTTGTGGCCCAGATATGGCAAACAGGAGCGGACTGCCCAAGTGCCCTCATTCCATGCGGTATGTGGTCCAGATGTAAGTGTCTGATGTGGTTCTGGATCTGGACCAGAATAAAATCAAACTGTGGCCCAGAATGGGGTCAGGTCTGGTTCATTTGGTTAAATTCTGGCTAATATATGGTATTGCTTTGGCTTATTTGTGACCCATATCTGACAAACAGGAGCAGACCGCCCTAGAGCCATCATTCCATTCAGTATGTGGTCCAGATGTAAGTGTCTGGGGTAGGCTGGATCTGGGCCAGAATAAATTCAAACTGTGGCCCAGAATAGGGCCAGATCTGGTTCATTTGGTTCAGTTTTGGCTGTTATGTGATATTGCTAAGGCCTAATTGTGGCCCAGAGCTGGCAAACAGGAGCGGACCGCCCAAAAGCCATCATTCCATGCGGTATGTATGTAAGTGTCTGGTGTGGGCCGGATTTGAGCCGCATGAATTTTGCTAGCTGGCTAGTGACCTGTGTTTGGAAATAGTCTTTATAATAGTCTTATAATAGGCTAAAATCACTTGTCACTTAGAGAGAGAGAAACATCATGCTGGCGAGCCCTTACAGGTACAACACTTTACTTATATTTTGCATGGGCCATTTCAGACCTATTAAAATGCTGATCTTCATTTAAGCCCACTTAACCTAATGTATAAAAGGAAACATTAAATACAATTGTGCAATGATGCTTGTGATGTCCTTCTAGCTAGTATAAGTACACAGATGCTTCTCTCGCCTGCACTGTGAATTATCAGGCATGCTGTGTTACTGCAGCATTGAGAGGAATGACAAGAGAAATTTCACAGCGTTCTCCCTGGATGGATTAGCTCTCTGCAGCAGACCAACTGAAAGCAAGGGGTCTCGGGATAGGGGGGGAGGTTTAGCCAAGCCTCAGTTATCTCAAACAAAGTCACCCCGCTTGAGCAATTTGTTCTTGCGGTCTTCTGTCAGTCACAATAAGCGGCATACAGGTTGACAAGTATAGTTTAAGGTTTAATTACTCAAAGACCCGAAGCCAAACAGACAGTCTGGGTTGACTGCGTTGGTGTCACAGAGAAACAAAGACACTGTTGAGGGTGCCAGGATGAG
The DNA here is from genome assembly GCF_052040795.2 of Danio rerio. NCBI lineage: Eukaryota > Metazoa > Chordata > Actinopteri > Cypriniformes > Danionidae > Danio > Danio rerio. Next base: position 47,765,054 of record NC_141041.1, on the reverse strand, counting down.
GACAAACCTGCTGTCAGTGTCTTAAGCATCTCTATTACTTCTTTCCTTTTCCCTTTTCATCTTCGACACCCTTGGAAATTGTGTTTGTTACGGTTTCCACTCAAAGACCAATCGCTGTGGCTAAAATGTTTTGTTGTGGCTTTGAGTTAGAGGTGGTTGGTAATGTAAGCGTTCATGAGACTAAGTGACATTGGTAAATTATTTATGCCAGAAGCTGAGTGGGTTTTGGTCTAGATTTGGTCTATGCCTTTTTTAATGTCAATTATAGTAACGGGTTCCTTTTTTGTTATTCACAGTTTTTTTTTTGTTTATTTACAGTTATTAATTGCATTAGGGGATATTGGACTCTGCATTTCAACAAGGTGAATTCATGCAACATGGGCTCATTTCGAAAACATAACCCTATATACATTTCTGGAGATCGCAAATTATGTAGCCAGAGGTACATAACCAATGCTTTAAAACCAATGCTACGGGGCGGTATGATGCCGTTACTTTTTGTGTTACCAGCTGACCACTTACCTGCATACAGATGGCTTTTTCACAATTGGAGCCAATTGTTTCCTTGATTATCTCCTTCTGTCAGCGCTCTGCAAAAAAAGCTCCAATCATCTGGAATATTTTAAAGATGATCTTGTCAGGTTTTCCAGAGTTTTGAGGTGTCTTTAAGAGTGGATGAATCTGCTCAGATGGACATTGGAGTAGAGATCTGCGTGGGACTAAATTTTGAATCCCGCTCCCGCCCGCACCCGCCAGATTTTAGCCCGAACCCGACCTCTCCCGCTTATATTAAGAATTTATTGTCCCGCTGCCCGACCCACCCCGTTTTCTGGACGCCGCGCCCATATAGAGCGGGGGGGAAACAAAACCGAAAATCCCCCAGCTATACAGTCCAGACAGCCAAGCTGTCTGTATAAACACACACACACACAGCACCAAGCACACACACACAGACCAATCTCTCTCTCTCATACGCGCGCGCGCGCACTAACACACACACAAGCACCAAGCAGACACACAGGCGTTTGCTGTTATATCAACTCAAAGGCTTGTAATACCATGTATCAAGTACCAATGTAATACCAAAAGGTTTTATATAAAGGTATATAAATACTGAGTTGCGCCAGCTCCGGGCCGCAGCGCACATTACTCTCGGGCCGATTCCGGCGCGGATGCGGCAGCGTCGGCTCGCTTACAGCCACCACATCTGGCCCGATTGATTCGGGCCAGAATCGGGCAGTGAGTCCACAAGCATCCGGAGTCCGGCAGCCGGAGCCGGGCTGAGTGGTAAGTCTCCGGCAGGCGAGAATCTAGCCGAAACTGGCCCGAGTGCATTTTGCTATCTGGGAAATCTCTCTCTCTCTCTCATTCGCGCGCGCACTAACATACACACACACAAGAACCAAGCACACAAACACAGGCAAAGCTCTCTCTCTCTCTCTCTCTCTCTCTCTCTCTCTCTCTCTTTCTCATTCGCATAGCAATATCCGCCATATTGCTAGACAGCCTGCTCCCGTCCCAAATTAAACCCGTTACCGACCGCTCCCGCGATTTATTCGGAAATTTGTTCCCGCGCCGCAAAAATCTGGTCGGGTCCTGCGGCGCCCGCAGGACAGCCGCGGGAATGCAGACCTCTACATTGGAGCCGCACTGATTAATGTTTAATATTAGAAATCCTATTTTGTGTGGGGAAACCCTGATGAAAAACGCTCACCCATGCTGTAGACTGCAATGCAGATCGCAAAAATACCAAAATGAAAACGTGAGCTGACTGTATAATGCAGAAAGCACAGCACAAAGTTAGATGGACATCAGTCACAGAAGACCTACTTGTTGATTTGTGGTAAGAAGCTAAATAAAATGTTCATTTGAAACATACCACAATCAAACTGACAAGCAATTGTGATGAATTGCTATCGCAATGCATGTAGCAGGTATAGCCAGCAACCCAGCAATATTTTCACCACAGTTTGAAGCCATGTGTTGAGTGAATAAAGCAGCCGTTGCAAATCATTTGTCTTTTTGTGTTTGTGCCATAAATAGAATGTGACATCAGTTTACTGCCAGAGATTTGTCGCTTGTGTTGCACCACATCCAGTCCAGTGAAATAATCACTGTTTATTATGGGTTCTATTGTATGCATCCACTTTACACTGCTTGCGTACATGGTGTGTTTCTGTGAGAGTGACAAATGGAACTGTCAGTGATTGTGCATTATCACAACCACTGCTTGGTAAAAAAAAAAAAATAGATAAAAAAATGTGGGGGTAATAAAATTGAAGACTTTCCCTCCACATACAAAATCAACAAGTATTCAATCCGTTTTTAATAGTATTAGAACCATTACTGTCTTTAGTTGTTCGGTACCTAGTATCTTGTACTACCACCTCGGTAGCCACAATGCCTGTCTTTATATAACATAGGTGTATTTGTCAATGTAAAGCACTGTCCTTCAGAAGCCTGAACAGTAGACAAGCTCCGAAGGGACCAATGTAGCAGCATTAGTTTGTCCTCTCTACTGTCCTCTTGCTGTCCACAGGTGGTCGAACGGCAGCGGAGACCGTTACTCACACACCTGAAACGTGTTCTGGCGTGTCAGATGCACAGTGGGCACGTCATTCCAGTCTGATTAAGGGTGATAAGAAAGCTGGCGTCCTCTTCAATAACACGGAATATCCAGCGAGAGAAACGCTTTTAGACACTGCCAAGAGACACAGAAATGAACTAGACAAGGCGAGAACATTTTAAAGGCATGCTGGAACAAGCTCCAGAGGACTTCCTTCCATTTTCGGCTTGTGTTGCTAGAGCTTAATGTGAGAACAAGCAAATGCTTTTTTTTTTTGTTTCTTTCAGTGCTTTCGGAAATCAATTGAGCTGTGCTATCCATTACCAGCGTGCCAACCAGCTTACAGCTGCCTTAGTTGCCTTTTTACGTCGATAGTTTTTCATGTATTTACAGAGCGGATGTGGCCCGTACTTCCGAGATATTATGGACTGACTTTTGCACTCCTTGTTAAAGCTAAAGGCTTCCGAGATTTAATGAGACATTGTGTCTCTCTCTGTACACTGAGTTACTGGGTGCTCTTAAACCTTATTAGACAATAAACATCTTTATCTTCTTTATTGGATACTAAAGGCTGGTAGACCTCAGACTTCTTGGCCATCTTACACGAATGCACTAATTTGTCTCTTATGTTTTGCTGTTTGCCCATTTAAAACTTCACAGAAAGCAATAGAGAGTTATATATCAAAGGGGCCGTTCCAACATAGGTTTAATTTGAAAACGTACCCCTATATAGATTTCTGTAAATCGCAAATCTTGTAGCCAGAGAAACGTATGGCTGCATTTTGTCTTTAAAACTAATGGTTTGGGGTGCGGTATCATTCCTTTTCGCACTCACCAGCTGACCACTAACCTGTGTGGCTGGCTTTTCCACTTTTAACAGTTTGTTCAGTGGCTTGCCATGTACGTTGGAGGATTAGAGATTCAGAGTTGACCGTGATGATAGGGTTCAAGTCCAGAGAAGAATGGTCCCTGCAAGCAGGCAAAATAAACAAGTAAACAACAGGGTGAGAATATGGTAAAATCTGAAAACGTGGTAAAAATCTGGCTGCCGCGAGGGTTTCGATTTTTCTGGGTTGCTTTTGAAAACACTGTCGGTTGGGTTTAGGGAAGGAGGAGTGTGGGTCAGTCGATCAGTCAGTCAGTCGACAGCTGCCTGTATGTGAGAGGCACTTGTGAGATAAGTGCAAATGCATGAGCAATGGAAGGCCCCAGGTGACAGTTTGAGATCTTGGTGTTTGTTTATTAATTTTTTTTTGTTTAGTTTTATTTTTGACTGTGAAATTATGAAAACTAATATTTCAGTATTATTATTTAAATATTAATAATATTTAAATATTATATAGGGTCGACGCGGTGGCGCAGTAGGTAGTGTCGCCTCACAGCAAGAAGGTCACTTGTTCGGCTGGGTCAGTTGGGGTTTCTGTGTGGAGTTTGCATGTTCTCCCTGCGTTCACTGGGGTTTCTTCCAGGTGCTCCGGTTTCCACCACAGTCCAAAGACATGCGGTACAGGTGAATTGGGTAGGCTAATTTGTCCGTACTGAATGAGTGTGTATGGATGTTTCCCAGAGATGGGTTGCAGCTGGAAGACTATCTGCTGCGTAAAACATATGCTGGATAAGTTGGCAGTACATTCCGATGTGGCGAGCCTAGATTAATAAAGGGACTTAGCCGACAAGAAAATTAATATATATATATATATATATATATATATATATATATATATATATATATATATATATATAAATATATATATATATATATATATATATATATATATATATATATATATATTTATATATATATATATATATATATATATATATATATATATATATTTATATATTTATATATATATATATATATATATATATATATATATATATATATATATATATATAGATTCATTTGTTCAGATCGAAAGAGTCAATTCTTTTGAAGTACCCTTTTAGGAGTTCACACATAGCTGATGAATTGATAATAAAGTGTGTTTGGGAGCTGTTCATAAGATCCTTAAGCCCAGGGCTCCCTCCCGGTGCAGGGAAAGAGGGAGTTTGAGCTCAGGTAGATCTCGAAACTCCACGGCTGTAGTAGCTAATGAACAGATAGGAATTGCTATTAAGAGATAACTACTTACTAGGAGCACTAGGAGCATATGATGCCAATTTGGATAAGTCAATTTACTTCAGTTGCATGTTTTTGGACAGCGAATGGAAACCGGATGACCCCAGAGTAACCTACATGAGCATGAGGATGTAAACTCCGCAGATAAATGTCGACTGGCTTGGTAAGGTCTAGAACCTGTGATGATCTGTGAGGCAACAGAGCTCACCACTGCGCCACCGTGCCTTTCATCTAGGAAAAGAGGAGGAGTAGGGGTGGAAGGGGGGATTCTTCAAAACGAAGATGGCTGTGATATGGAACTTAGGGTATTGATGGTGACTTAGAAATCGTCTGATTGGTGAATCATGAACTGGCTAATGCAGGACCAGCTGTGTACAATCATAATCATCACTTAAATTAATCCTCGATTTCCTAAGTGCAAATTTAATATGTTGACACCCTACACTTGTAATGATGTTTTACACCCTGTATATAAAATAATTGAATGCCAAATAAGATATATAACATACATTTCTGTAAATAATAGTCTGTTTACAGATATCAGATCAGAAAAAAAACATTATGTGACAACACAATCTCCAATTCATAACTTTTTAATTCAGTTCAGTTTGGTAATCCCCCAATGACGATAGGCTGCCACACCTCATTTGCACATTTTTGTACGATTGAACTTATATGAATTTATACAAATTAGCCACTAAACTGACAAAAAAACTTACTCTTTCTTGTGAGATCAGTCTGGATGTGATCAGGTGTAAAAAGAGTGTTGAATTAGACACTTTCCATATAGATTACAGAAGACAAATACTTCACATACACAAAGTTTTCACTTTCACTCACTTTCGCATCCTGTCCGTGTCAAACTCAATAGCTAATCCTAGTTACCTAGCATAGGGCATGTCAGACTTGCAGTATTCTATTGACATGAAATACAATCTCCCTACTTTCAATCTTGAGTAAGGGAGACATTCCTCTTTTTTCCGTCTCCACTGACCAATCATTTAGCCCCTATATGTGGCCAAATTGGCACTTCAAGCTGCTTCCGTTGTCTGTTCCGAGCAGAGCTGGAATATGAGCCATGGCTAATACTCTGATTGGTTAATGTAAAAATAAAGGCCCCTGGAAGACTTCTTACAACCAAATGGCTTGCAACTCTGATAGATAATGTAAGAGAAAAAGATAAAGTTATTCAAAGATAAAGTGCACTGTTTGAATTGAGATGCATGGCATGCTGTATAGTTTTTAAAGTGCCATGGAATAAAATGTCTGGATACCTTGCTGAATATTACGAATTTAGTACATGGAAATTACATACGGTGAGACTTAAACATAATCGTTTCCTTGTTCTAATGCTAAACCCGTAAGTTCTAATGTAAACCTGTAAACTTATAGTGAAAAAAATGGCCAATTGGAACTAAACACATTGTATTGATCTGCATGGGATCATTGATAAGCACAACCAAGCACTGTAAAATAATTATTGCTGGCTGAATTTTTGAGGTTGAACCAAATAAACTTTTCATTTCATGTGAAAACTTATCACATGTACATTGTGAAATTTGTCACATTGTGAAGTTTAGTGAATAGCAGGTGCTTATGATTGATCACAGCTGGATTGATTGATCTTCGCCTTGAAGAATTCCCCCTTCCACCCCTACTCCTCCACCTTTTCCTTTAGAGGCTGGCACTGTGACCCAGTAGTTAGCATCGTTGTTTCACAGCAAGAACGTCACTGGTTCAAATCCTTAACAAGCCAGTTGTCATTTCTGTGCAGAGTTTACATGTTCTGGGAGTGCTCTCACAGGTTCTCTGGTTTCCTCTCACAGTTCAAAAAACATGTCTTATGTTAATTGATCAATCTAAATAAGCACTAGGGTACAGTTTTAACCACTATCTCTATAAAGAAATGTATAATCTGTCATCAGCTCTAAATAATGGGGTGTTCTCGTGACCGGCTGGTTGGCTGGTTTTAGCTGGTTGACCAGCCTGGTTTTAGAGGGGTTTTGGCCACTTCCGAGCTGGTTTCCAGTCATTTCCAGCCTGGTCTTAGCTGGTCAGGCTGGAAAGTGACCAGCTAAAACCATCTAAAACCAGCTTGACCATCCTGGTTTAAGCTGGACATAGCTGGTTTTGGCAGGGTTCCCAGCCTGGCTAGGCTGGTCAAGCTGGTTTCAGCTGGTCATCTCCCAGCTTGTCCAGCTAAAACCAGGCTGGAAACCTGCTGGATTTAGCTTGATTTTTAAGCAGGGACCAGTTTGTCCAGTGGCTTGCAGCAAATGTCGGTGGACTTGAGATGCAGAGAAGAGCCGACCGCGACAACTGCATTTTGGTCTGGCAAAAAACGGTTTCAAAAAAGCAGGTAAGACAAAAACTACCATCAAAAAAATAAATTAATAAATTAAAAAGTAGACAACAGGGTGAGAATATAGTAAAATCTGAAAACATGGTAAAACTTAGAGGGCTTTTTATATATATATATATATATATATTTGACTTTTCAAAACACTGTCGGTTGGATTTAGGGAAGTGGGTGGTTTACTGGTCAATTGGTGCTTTTTAAAACACTATCTGTTGGGTTTAGGGAAGAAGGAGGGTGGGTAAATCGATCAGTCAGTCAGTTGATAGTGGATTTATGCGAGAAGAGCAAGTGCGGATGACACTCGTGAGAGAAATCTGAGATATTAAAAAAACGTACACAGCGGCCTCTGGTGGATTCGCGAAAGCAAAAACTGTCAAAAAAAATGTACCTCCTGGGATGTATTTGCCACTTTCTAGAAATGTATACAGGGGTACATAATCAGAATGAGCCTGGGTTGGGATACTCTGGTAACCAACAAATCCTGCTTATGAGCATTGGAACTTCACCCTAGAATGATTTTGGGGCACACAGCTGTGGTCTAAGCATACACTGCTGTAGAAATTTAGCAGTTTTTTGTGTTTGTTTCTCAATGGAAAAGTTTTTAGATTATTTGCTACCAAACACCTTAAAAAGAAAGTGAGCTATGGACACAAAACTAAAGAGAGTGGCATGGAAATAAATGGGCCTCTTGCCCCAGCTTGACATAAAATGGATTGGATTAGAGTTTTCTTCCAGAAAGCAGCGGTTTACGGATCAGTGTGTATGGAGGTGGACACCTGATGGCCATACCACCGGGAAAAACGCAAAGAGGAAACTGTTTGCTGGTGTCACAACCTCTTTAGCAGCTGAAACTTTGAAGTCCTTCCCAGGCAATGCTAACTTCAACCAATTACCATCAACAATAGCCAGCTTTTGAACTAGAGGTCTTTATACTGCCTTATAAAACAAACCAGACAAACCGACCAACAAACAAATAATCATGTATTACTTATACTATATTGATCTCAAGTGGTCAAGGTGGATATTATATGCTTATAACAGCATTCATACATGGCAACATTCATGTGATGTAAATTTCTCACATCGATTAACTCCTTTCTATTGTAAATAGAAATAATCTATTGATTAAATCCTTTCTATTGTAAATATTTGCGTTATTGACGCACATGTAAACATAATCAATGATATTATTTCAGTGTGTAAGATATTTTGCATACTGACAATGACCTTGGCCAGGTTGTGATTTCAATTCAGAAAAAGAAACACTACATTTCTGTAGTCCACTGTTGTTTAGGTTACATTCCCACATCGGGAAAATTTACACATACACAACCTTTAACGCTATTTACAAAATCATTTGTAGTTGTCATAGAGACAGTCATGTTATTGCTTTTAAAGGTACAGTATGTTAGTTTGACACCCAGTGGTTGAACTAGGTATTGCACTCATGGTTCAAAACACACTCAAGCGCAGGTTGCCAGGTTGCCAGATTGACAACAAACCCCAACAAAGGCTGATTTAAATTTTGTTCAAAATAAAAGCAACGGCATGTGATAGAAGGAATATTTTCCATATTAAAAGGAGTTTTAGTCCTAACCAACACCCGAAATTTATATTTTAGAAATGGATTCCATTTCTTGCAGCTGACCAACAGAAAACTGACAATGATCACCTCAGGTACACCTCATGTGCTTTTATTCAGCATGAAAGGCTAATGATGTGGGTTTGAATGCCATTTCACATTACATTTATTGCCATGCTACTGAAAGTAGCAGCAGATAGGTCACCACAGAAATTAATAAACCATTTGAAATTGAACTTTAGAACTGAGACTCAAAGTAACAAAAGTCAGTGATTCAGCATCTAGCATTCCAGCATTCTGGATCGTATTTGTGCGGTTTTTGTTTTCACTAATCTGCGAGAGGCCGCTGTGCACGCTTTTTCGCGTCTCGAATGCCTCCCGCGAGCGTGCGTCGTTCGCGCCCGCGCTGTTCTTGCGTAAACAGCTGTTGAAGGCCGCAGTCGAGCAACCGTCTATCCGACTGGCTGAATGACTGAACGATTGACTGGGCGGCCAGCCAATCGGCTGACCCGGCAACCCTCCTCCTCCTCCTTCTAGCCTAAACCCAAGCGGCGATTTACGAAAGCCATGCAGAAAAAGAAAAGCCCTCGTCTGATTTTGACTGCGTTTTCGAATTTACCACATTCTCGCCTCCTTACGAACTCATTCGCTTTATTTTTTTGGATTATGTTTTTTGTGTTACCTGATTTTTGCAACTGCTCTTCCCTGGACTCGAACCCAGTCGTCGAACGCAGCCAGCTCATCCTCCTTCTCCGGGCCTCCGCTCCGCCAACGTAACACGACGAGCTACACGGACAAACTGGTTGCGGCGGGAAAGCCCTCCACACGGAGGAGGCGAGCCGTCAGCCCAGCCCGCGAGCGCGAAGGGGAGCGCCGTCACACCGCCCCATGGCAAAATGCGGCCATACGTACCTCCATGACCACATAAATCACAGTCTCCAGAAATGTCCACGGGGCTAAATTTTCAGAATGAGCTTGGGTTGTTATATTCACAAACTGTGTTTAAACCCCTCATAAATGTGATTTCCGCTTGGTAGGTCCCCTTTAAAATTTCCACACAACGTTTTCACACACTGTCCCTGCTATTTCAGGGGTCGCCACAGCCAAATGATCCACTGATAACTTTGGCACATCTTTAACACATGAGATGCCAACACAACTTTTTTTGGTGTTCAAATACTCCATAACAGTACACATAGATGGATATAACCCATCATTAAACTGCATTCACCAGCATAAAGTCATCAGTATAAAAAAAGATAAAATGCTGGACCATGCCATCAACCCTTGAGCGAAAAAATAGAAGTAAAGTTCAAAAAACTTGAGACTGGGTGCAATGGCGCGAGGAATTATGAACCCAACCTCTGTCAACCAGCTCAATCTCATTACTGGCCCTGCATGTGTCCTGCAGCCCCAAAAACGTATGGCAGCATGATGAATGCTTAGCATAGGTACAAACCGTAGTGCGCGTCTTCAAGCTGGTAATTATATCTGTTTAATGTGTCCCCGGAGAGCCTTGGAAATTACAGCACGGGACACAATGTCACAGATTCAGGCAGACCCCATACATCACTCCAGCTCAACCTGAGCCAAAAGCAGAGGAAAGACTTCACTTGAATGTTTTTCAAATGCACTGGGAAACACCGATTCTTAATCAGATGAAATAATGTTGACACAAAGCAGGAGAGTTTAGCATTTAACACCGATATTCCCGTAAAACTGCAAACAAACAGAAAAGTGTTAAGAGAAGAGCACATGGTAAGCAAAAAAAGGTTTAAACAAGTCTTGATTTAAATTGTTTTTCGTTCGGAAATCTTTAAGTTCCGGGATTGCACAATTAATCAAAATGAAATCAAAATACATGTAATATTCAATGATTAGACACACTGTGGTAGGAGCAAGAGCCGCACACTGGATAATTGTTTTGGCTAGTCGGAGTAATTTATTTCAGGGGGTCTCAGGCATGAAGATCTTAATTTTCTGAACTATGTTCACTAGTTTGAGTTTCTATCTAGTATTTCACCAGCATGCATTTACTTGCACACTGGCACACATTATCATACTGATTTTAAAATGGCTGCCTTTGTTTAAATAAATAACTAAAATAAATATGTACATTTGTACAAACAAGTTGGCGGTTCAGTCTGCTGTGGCGACCCCGGATTAATAAAGGAACTAAGCCGAAAATGAATGAATTGGTACAAACATACACACACTAATTTTAATCACACAGTCAGTAACCCCAATATACCTGCAGTGGTTTCCAGAAAAATGCAATCCTTTATTTCTTTATTCAGTTTTTATTATTATTTTTAAATATTTTTATTTATTTTTTTTAAACTTTTTAATAATTCATTTATTTTCTTTTCGGCTTAGTCCCTTTATTAATCTGGAGTCGCCACAGCGGAATGAACCGCCAACTTATCCAGCATATGTTTTACGCAGCGGATGCCATTCTAGCTGCAGCCTATCACTGGGAACACACTCATTTACATATATACACAACGGACAATTTAGCTTAACCAATTCACCAGTACCACATTTCAATGGACCAACCCAACCTTTGGGAAACCAGAGCACCCGGAGGAAACCCACGCGAACATGGGGAGAACATGCAAACCCCACACAGAAATGCCAACTGACCCAGCTGAGGCTCACACAGCAACCTTCTTACTGTGCAACAGCACTACCCACTAAGGCACCGTGATGTCCTATACCAGGGGTGTCCAAACTTTTTGGGCCGAGGGGCAGATACAAAAAAAAAACGTTGTCCCGGGCCAAATTTTACATACATCACACAAACACGCACACACATATATATATATATATATATATATATATATATATATATATATATATATATATATATGTGTGTGTGTGTGTGTGTGTGTGTGTGTGTGTGTGTGTATTATTTTAATTCATTGTCCAACTGTGTTTCTAGAAAGACTTGCGTTTTTAAAATCTTGAATCTTTTTTGGCCAAATTACAATTGCAACTCTCATCAGACTCTCCTGTATAAATTCTCCTTCAGTGAAGGGTTTCTTGTGCTGTGCGATTAGCTGAGCTACCTCATAACTAGGCTCACACGGAATCTGCGCGTGCAGAATTCTGCAGATTTTTAGCCCATCATTAATTCTGTTTATTTACTTGAGTAAATGTGTGTAAATCTAAACTTATTCAGTTTTTTGTATTAATTTCAGTACTATTATTGACTAATGTGAAAATGTTTATTTGATTTATGTACAATGCAGTGTGTACATAAATATTATTGATATATATTTTATCATATATATTTTATCATATCATATATATATATATATATATATATATATATATATATATATATATATATATATATATATATATTTATTTATCAGATATATATCATATTTTCTGTCTTTTACTAGATATATTATATGACAAACTTGCTTTATTTACCAAATAAAGTGAATCTAATTGGATTTTAAACATTAAATAAAAGTTAAAAAGATACAATTTATTATTTCATATTTTAAGGTTTTAGTTATGATACTCCCAAAATAATTCCGCTGAAATCTGCAGATTCTTACAAAAATTCTCCACAGAAATAGCAAAAAAACGTCTGCAGATTCCGTCTGGCCCTACTGATAACTAGCCTGCGTAGAATTGTCTTGCACTTTATTAGCACGAAAAAACTGCTATTGTTGAGCTGATAGAGCAGCTGCTAAATGTTTTACTTTTTGATCTCGTTCGGCACCAGTGTAAGAGCTGAAGGCCTGATGTTTTATTTTATAATGTCTTTTAATATTATATTCCTTCATTACTGCAACTGATTCCTGGCAAATTAAACAGACACATATTCCACTGACCTCTGTGAAAAAATATTCTTTGCCCCAACGTGACTGAAATTTCCTGCTCTCACTGTTGATTTTCCTTTTTCTAGATTGTGCCATGTCTCGCCAAAACGTGATTATCAATTATGTTTCCTTTAGTTTGTTCGGTTCGTTTTACTTCATAATAGGAACTGCTGCCTAATGGAAGGCATGTCATAGCGACACCCGGTGGTTATTTATTGAATTATGTTTATTTTTGTCTAGCGGGCCAGATTCTATTAATATTTATAAAAAGCCTCACGGGCCGCCACAAAACTGATTGCAGGCCGCAGATGGCCTGTGGGCCGTAGTTTGGACACCCCTGTCCTATACATTTTTGCCTGCATAAAAAATAATGTTATTTATTTATCCCATTTATAGTTCAAAATAATTGCAATATGTTTTACTCTTTCACCAAAACATACAGTCCTACCGTAATACATTGAGCGTGACAATGTATGTTCTGCTGCCTCACAATCGCCAATCACTGTACAGTGTAAATACATTGGCAGCAGAACTGCTCGAGCCCCAGATTAGTCTTTAGCACATTCAATCCCTACAGTATCTTGTTCTTTTTTTCTCCATCTCTCTCTCTTGCTGAAACAACAGAGAATATGTCAAAGAATTGTGAAGAACCACCCCGCAGAGCTCGTGGGCAGACTCTAACACATATCGTCAAAAGAGTTTCAAAGCATGACACCCACTCTCTGTCATTTGCGGAGATTTCTTTTTGCTCTCACTCAACACATCGCCGTCTTTGTCATCTCATGCTGTATGATTTGCTTCTCCTGAATGAGTCCATAAGCAGATGGTCTTTGCGGTTTGTGTTCCAACTGGCATCGCTTCTAAAGGCTTATCGCAACATTACCAGGCTGGAGAAGTTGATGTTCCCACACAAACACAAACGCTTCCATGCGCACACTGACAGAGCAGGTCTGTGGGTCATATCTGTGGGAAGGACAGGAGGAACAGAGCTTCCAGTTCGGCGAGTTGAACCTGCTAGATAGTATTCTGTCAAATGTGTGGAAACTGAGAACTTCAGAAATCTCAGGGTAGTATTTCTTTGTCTTGTTTTAGGCCCCGTCACACTGGTATTTTCAAAACCGCAGCTTTTTATATGGAGTTTGACCAATTGTCTGCACGAAAACACCGTATCAGGTGACTGAAATTGAAATGTTGAAAAGGATGTACGACCAGCTTCCGAAAACTGGAACTTGAGGTTCAAGGCGGCACTCATGTCTCATCACACGTTATTCTAAAGTTGCAACTATTCCTCATTTACTAACTTTATAAATGGAGAATAGTTGCAACTTTAGAATAACATCCCAATAACAATTTAAACTATTAACTGATACTTATCAAGCCTTTAGTAAGTATTTTAATTACAGCTTGTTCATGATCTATTACTAATTTATTAGGTATAGTTATAAATGGTGAGGCAGTGGCGCAGTAGGTAGTGCTGTCGCCTCACAGCAAGAAGGCTGTTTCGAACCTCGGCTCAGTTGGCGTTTCTGTGTGGAGTTTGCATGTTCTCCCTGCCTTCGCGTGGGTTTCCTCTGGGTGCTCCGGTTTCCCCCACAGTCCAAAGACATGCGGTACAGGTGAATTGGGTAGGCTAAATTGTCCATAGTGTACGAGTGTGTGTGTGTGGATGTTTCCCAGAGATGTGTTGCGGCTGGAAGGGCATCCGCTGCGTAAAAACTTGCTGGATAAGTTGGCGGTTCATTCCGTTGTGGCGACCCCGGATTAGTAAAGGGACTAAGCCGACAAGAAAATGAATTTCAAATCATTGAAACACAGTTAACATGTCAATTATAACTTGTTAACTTACAGCTTGTCGGTTATCTATTGGCTATCTAAGGCACAGCTATAAATAAACTAACTTTTATTTAACAAGTCATTTCAAACCCATTAACTAACAGTTTATTAATGGGCTATTAACTAGTTATAAAAGATATTTATTCTAAAGTGTTATCAAAATACCTGTGTATGTGTGGATATGGCCTGACTGAAGTCTGGAGGAACTCATTCGAAACTATTTCTTCAAGAAGACATTTTCTGGTCTGATAAGTATCCCTTTCTGAGTCTCAGACCCTCGCTGATCAATAAGGTAATCCTCCTTGAAAAATCCTTCTTTAATGGTTCAGATTTTTAGTGGTTAAAGTTGAATCCACCTTTATCTGATGCAGTTGAAAAGACTGTTTGAAAAAAAAGATAAAACCGTTATTTTTGGTTGTCGCTGCTGTCCTTTTAAACCATTTAATCTTGATTTTCCTTCTTAATCAAGATACTAGGCATAACTATTTTAAATTTGGTAAAGAACAAAAAGAATCATTTACAATCAAGAAGGACAAAAGTTTCTCCTCAGACTAAATGCATCTGTAATCAAAAACCATTTAAAAACTGCCAGTGAACCACCCGCTAATCTTTCTGGGACTTGTTATTTAGACTTGTTTTGCTCATGTCCCTGGTTACAGCTCTTTGAATGGTTGGACTGATACTCCATTAGCATGTTAACAGGATTTACACACTCAAAAGCTGCAATGGAGTTTGATCGCTTGTGACCCTGTTCTTTTTGTCTGGGTTAGACCAGATTGGTTGGAGCTTGCAGCAGATTTGCTTTTATGCGAGTGGTCATGTTATATTGCAGACCCACACATTAGGTGTGCAGTGCTCTGTGGAGGAGCAGCTTGCTGATATTAACCTGCGACTTCTCGAAGTTTTTTACTTAAAGCCAACAGTATACTTTATGGCACAGGAATAAGTATGGTTGAACTTGAGGTCTAGGATTCAAAGGCAGGATATTGAGAACATGCTATTTCATAACACTGTATCTACATTGGATGCGAGTAGCGTGATGCAACGGGAGAAAAGAAAAGATTCCAACCATAATAAATAATGCTGTCTACACTGAATCTGGTGCTCAACTTTTTGATATACTTCAAGTGTGTGTGCTGCTACTGAAGTATCAGTGGACATGCTGTTGAATATTGTGTAGAAAGCTTGTGATCAGTTTAGACACAATAAGAGAAATGCCTAACACAGGCTCATTCTGAAAACGTATTCCCGCGGATGTTTCTGGAGACTGCGAATTACGTAGCCGGAGGTAAGTATGGCTGCATTTCATTTTTTAAGCGAACGCTACGGGCAGTATGACGCTGTTTCTTTTGCCGCTTACCGGCTGACTGCTTTCCCGCCGCAACTAGTTTGTCCAGCTAGCTTGTCATGTACGTCGGCGGACTTGAGGCACAGAGAGGAGTTGACTCGTGAAAACAAAACTGCAATAATACGTACCTCCCGGGACGTCTTACGCGGTCTCCAGAAACATCCACGGGACTACGTTTTCAGAATGAGCTTGGGTTGGAAAGACCAGTAATTCAGATTATTACAGTCTGAAATTTCTGCCAAACTCACCCATCATTTAAACAATTTTCCGATGTTGTATTTACCGTTTCAGAACTGCATTGCCCTGTATAATTGCACTGTATAAAGTGCTACAGAAATAAAATTGACTTGATTGTCTGAAATGTACCTAAAACCCCCCAAACTCACTCTCTTTTGGCTTAATCTCTGCTTTATCCGGTGTCCTCGGGTGTTTCCAACACAATCTCACGGCAATTCGTAACTTTTTGATTCAGTGGCTAATTCGTATGAATTCGTACAATCTAATTCGTACAATTTAGTTCGATTTACTCATCCCCCAATGACAGTTAGGTTTAGGGGTGGGGTTAGGTGCCACGCCTCCTTTTTAAAATCGTACAATTTTGTACGACTGAACTCGCGCGAATTTGTACGAATTAGCCACTAAACTGGCAAAACATAAAATACTTATGTTTTCTCGTGAGATCAGGCTGGTGTTTCCTCATGTTTTACCAACAGATACCTTTCCTGCCACAAGCCAGCACTGAGTACAACCCTCAGTTCTGGGAAACAGCCTACTCTCCTATTCACACACTGGCCATTTTAGTTAATCCAACTCACCTATACTGCATTGGACTGTGAGGGAAACCAGAACACCCAGAGTAGCCCACGCAAACACAACAACAACAGCAACATCCACACAGAAATTCCTCCTAGTGCACCCAGGACACAAACCAGTGACCTTGTTGTTAAGCAACACCAACAACAAACTCATTAATTTTCCTTTCATTCCGGAAGCCCTTCCAGCCACAACCCAGTAATAGGAAACACCCATACACACACTCATACACTACAGCCAGTTTTGTTTACCCAATCCACCTATAGCGCATGTCTTCCATATGGGACCCTGAAGTCATGAAGGTAAAATGCATAGCTTTGACCCATTGTGTTGGTTTTCATGTTCACATTTCACATTAGTTAACTAATCCATATAAAAATAGACGGTTGAGTTGTGCTGAATGCTTGATTTTGATTAGATGAACCTCAATGAGGACTACCGAAATCTGGCCTACTCATTCTAAAACTACCCTATGTGCTGGAGAGTAATTACCTACATTCCTTCATTTGCCCTTCTAATGATGTCTCCAGCACCATTCCTGACCCAGAGTCCAGCCAACCATAATCCTTCTAGCGGACCATCCGCCCACCACAACAGAGAACTGTCCTCCACAACCAACATGGCATTGTCAATTAAAAGTAACTAAGGCAAGGCAATCTCTGCAAACTGCAAAGCCATGTGCATGAACCGGCATCATCGGCTGCAAAGGTATTGCTATGCGAGTACATTTTGGTAGCATTTTCTTTAGACAAAGTCTGCTTACTGTAATTCATTTCACCCTGCTCAGACAACAGAACAATTTCGCAAGAAAGCAAAGTACCCAATCTATTGAATTGATAAATAAATATGCTAATACATACTCAATTTGGTGGGTTATGATTCATAAATTCACTTAGTGAGCCATCTATCAGAGCTTCTCCCTCAGGACGGGTATCCAACATTAGCAAAACAAAGCTTTCTGCTCCAGTACACTGGAGAGGACAGAAGGCCACGTTGTCAACCCCTTCTCATTCCCAAGGCATCCAATAATTGTAACACTGAAGACTGATGCGGTATAGCATCTTTATTGTGATACTACATGTCAACTCATGGCTTTTAGTGAGAATTATTTGCTCTTTATATACTGCCACAAACAGCATGATGGTTGTTATTATGGAATGAGATTGTGTGGTATAGGGGCAGCACGGTTGCTCAGTGGCTAGCACTGTCGCCTCATAGCAAGAAGGTCGCCCGGCTGGGTCAGTTGGTGTTTTTTACAACCCGGGCTTATTGTGGAAACGTATTCCCGCGGACGTTTCTGGAGACTGTGGAATACGTCCTGGCGGGTACGTACGGCTGCAGTTTTTGTTTTCGCGAATCCACGAGAGGCCGCTGTTGTGCGCTTTTTCGCACCTCTCGCAAATGCGGTTCGCGCCCGCACTGTTCTCGCGTGAACCCACTAGAGGCCACTGTCCGACTGACCGGATGATTGACTGCGCGACCGGCCAATCGGCCGACCCGCCCTCCTCCTTCCCTGAACCCAACCAATTTTACCGATCAAACCGCCCGCCCGCTCGTCCAAAAAATAAAAAGCCAAAAAAATAAAAGCCCCAATTTTTTTTTTCTACTGCGTTTTCGGATTTCACCGCGTTCTCACCCTGTCACGAAACTCGTTCACTTAATTTTTGGGATTCTGTTTTTGTCTTACCTGATTGCTGGAACCGCTCTTCCCCGGACTCGAAACCGGTCGCCGTGGTCGACTCCTCTCTGCATCTCGAGCCTGCCGACGTACACGCTGAGCTTAGTGGACAAACGGGTTGCAGCGGGGAAGCCCTCCACAAGGAGGTAAGGCAAGCACGAAAGGGAACAGCGTCACACCGCCCCACAGCGTTCGCTTGAAAAAAATAAACGCGGCCGTACGTACCCCCCCGGGACGTATTCCGCTGTCTCCAGAAACGTCCGCGGGACTATGTTTTCAGAATGAGCTTGGGTTGGTTTTTTATGTGGAGCTTACATGTTTTTGCTGTGTTCGTGTGGGTTTCCTTTGGGTGCTCCAGTTTCCCCCACAGTCCAAAGACATGCAGTATGGGTGAATTGAATAAGCTAAATTAGCTGTAATGTATGTGTGTGAATGTGAGAGTGTATGGGTGTTTCCCATGACTGGGTTGCGGCTGGAATTGCATCCGCTGAGTAAAACATATGCAAGATAAGTTGGTTGTTCATTCCATTGTGACGACCCCTGATAAATAAAGAAACTTAGCGGAAGGGAAATGATTGAATGCTGTGGTATATTTTTGCCAGTTTGCCATCACTGACATGGTATGGTTTATGATCTTTTTTTTCAGAATTGTTTAGGTCTTAGTCTTAAGAAGTTATTAACAGTTAAAATGGTGTTATAAAGGTGCCTGTGCCATTTCACGATCTGTTTTCTGTACACATAATTCAGAAGTGATAAATGGAGCACAAACTCTTTACAGAAGAGGCCATGCAAAACACACAGTATCTTTGGATACAGTTATGTCTTCCATTTTTTAGGTTACTACTTGAGAAACACTACTCTGGGACATTTGCTGAATCTTGCTGACAGACGTTCATAATGCAGGGAAAGACTTGCACCTCAAGGGATGCTCTTGCATCTCTTTAGTTGCCCAGTTGTTGGTAGCTGACAGCTATCGAGACAAAGATGCTGATGGATTACTGTGGAAGGGAATGCAGTTCGAATTCTAAAGACCCCTTTCCCAGTCTGACCCTGTCAACTAGATTGGATGGGATTCGCTAGAGCCCTCCACAATTTCCTAGTGTAACATGGTCTAAATGTCTCTTTTTTGGACATATAGTCAAAGTTCAAAGTTATATCCTTTGCTACCTTTCTGTCCATGAAAGGTCTGTAGATTTTGAGAGGCAACATTTTCTCAGTCACGTCTAATTTGCAAAAGGTCATTTCAAAGGAGCTGCTCACCAACAGGCTTTAAAAATCAATTGAGAGAGAGCTTTTAGTAGTTAGTGCGGTGAGTTGATGATGATCTTTTTTGACCCAGAAAAGCCTCAAAATAGACTAACTTCATAACACATTTCAAAACAATGTAGCAACCTAATACAACCCTACCTTTCATTAGTAGCTTTCAGAAGGTTGAAATTCACCCCACATCACTTCAGTACTTTCTTGGAAATAGGTCACCATTGTAGATGCACAGCATCCCAACACGAAAACCCACCGAGCCTAAACCCGATTCTTTTCTTTTTACATTCTTAACAAATGTGGAATAAAATGAATTATGCAGGATCTTCTAATTTTGCCAATTCCTATCTTGCTAATTGAACGCACATGCAAATTTGATGAGAATAGCTGGATTGACTTGAGATAACTGCACTTTCCCATGTTGATTAAAATGGCTTGCAGATCAAACTCAAGACCACTATAAACAAGGGGGTGATTGGATATTTGACACAGCTGTGAAGGAAAACTAACAATTGTATATAGTGCTAATTATAGAGTCTGTATAGACCTTTGATAAATGGCATAACGACTTCCCAAGGGCTAGTAAGATTGGGTGTTTTGACATAATGTTGACAATGAAGTCATTATGGAATCGAAATGTACCCTTCTTATTTTATATGTATATACTAGTGCAGGGATGGGCAAACTCGGTCCTAGAGGGCCGGTGTCCTGCACAGTTTAACTCCAACTCTAATCAAACACACCTGCTTATAGATTTCTAGTGATCTTGAAGACACTGATTATTGTGTTCAGGTGTTTTTGACTAATGTTGGAATAAAAGTCTGCAGGGACACCAGCCCTTGAGGATCAAGTTTGCCCATACCTGTACCAGTGCTTGTTATAAACCAATAGTGCTCAACCCTTTTCCTGGAGATCAACCTTCCTGCAAAGTTCATCTCCAACCCTTATCAAAAACACCTGAAGCAATTAATTAGGACCTGAACAACACTTGATAATTAAAGGCAGGTGTGTTTGATATGGGTTGCAACTGAAACCTGCAGGAAGGTCGATCTCCAGGAACAGGGTTGGTCGTGCCTGTTATAAACAATGCATCTGTGCACCTCATTGATTTGTAAAATAATATTTGGCCTTCTAATCTTATATCAGGGCGACACAGTGACTTGGTGGTTTGCACTGTCGGCTCACAGCAAGAACGTCGCTGGTTGGAATCCAGGCTGGGTCAGTTTTCAGTAGGGACCGAGTAAAAAAACGGTGCATAGGCCCTATTGCAGGGATGTCCAAACTCGATCCTGGAGGGCTGGTGTCCTGCAGATTTTAGCTCCAACCTGTCTCAACACTCCTGCAAGGATGTTTCTAGAATGCCTAGAAAGAGCTTGATTAGTTAGGCAAGGTGTGTCTGATTGGGGTTGGAACTAAACTGTGCAGGACACCGGCCCTCCAGGACCGAATTTGGACATGCCTGCCCTATTGGAATTGCTCAGTTTCTTCTTCATCTTCGGAATGAATTGCAATTTTGAGGGTCTAAACATGCCCGAAAACTCACAAAACTTTGCACATGCCCAAGAAGTGGCAAAAAAGTTATGTTTTATATAGGTTTCGGAAGTGGGTGTGGCAGAATGACTTGACAGCATCACTATACACCTAAAGCTGTGGTCACACTAGAGTTTGATTATGCGAAATTCTGTCGTGCGGCGCTGCGAAAAGGGGCGGGATTAAACAAGCTTATTAGACATTTTAAAAAGCGAGCGATTGCCACAATTTTTACATTTCTGTCCAGGGAGGTCATGTTTTGATCCTCGATTGGTCTCATGCAGTCAAGTGATGAGATTTCAGAGTTCACCAAGTTCAGAGTTCACCCAACTTGAACTTTGAATTTTGTCGCATGACCCTGCGTTTTCGGTCTGACGCATTCGTGTGTGTATGAATGGTAACCTATGGGAAGAAAAGCCCAGTGTGACCGCAGCTTCAATCTCAAACCCAACAGGAAGTCAGATATAACTTCCTGTGCTGAAAAAGTGCCGTTTGTGCCATTTTCTGGTGTTTTTGCCATTTCCGTTATATTTTAACGAACTCCTCTTTGAGATTTTATCTGTTCAATACCAAAATTGGGTGTTGTAATATAAAGGCCTTGGTGATGTAAAATCATGAAGACCTTATCTTTTCATCACAGGGCGTGTCCGTGGCGGCCTCTCAAACTTCGATAATTCGCCACCAAACAGGAAATTGTTATAACTTAGGCATGCATTGTCCAATCTGCCTTGAAATTCACACGTTTGATAACAATCCTGACCTGAACACGTTTCCATGCCAATATCTAGTTACAGTTCTGGTCAGATGGAATGCCTTTCAGAAGGGGCTATCAGAGCATGTCTCATTTCTTTCTTGCTTTGATCCATTAGTCAATCCTCTATTTTATTAGCAATGTCCATCTTTCAACAATCCAATCAATTCCCAAAGGATGAAATCATGCACCACCTTACTTTTCTTTCTAATTTCAGGTCTCTTTCAGTGTATGTTACGATATGGGAAAAATTACAATCTTGACTTCGGTTTCATGTCGATTATAAGATATCCATGGACTAGCCATTGTTACTTGTATATATTTACTTATATAAAATATATAATAGCTGTCAGACATGTCATCTGTGTGCTCTTGTGCTGCAGGAGCGCGTCTATATCAATGTTGGAGGTGTCATGGTATCAGGGATGCTCTTCTGGAGAGTGAGCTATTTAAGTTACTATTGCCTTTCCATCTGCTTGAACCCGTCTGGTCATTCTCTGAACTCTGGCATCAACGAGGCATTTTTATCCACAGAACTGCCACTCACTGTACAGTAGAGTGATAGAAAAAGGGAAAAAATATCCTGTATGTAGACCCTAGAGATGCTTGAGTGTGAAAATCCCACAAGATGAGCAATCGCTTCCAGCAGTTTAACAGTGTTAATTTGTTAGTAAATGGTCACTGCTGACTTTTCATTTTTTTCCAAGAATGAGATGAGACGAAAGATGGGACAACATTATTATCATTATGGACAGTTACAACATAAGCATGCAATATTGTAGGTGGAAAAAGTTTAGACTTTTTGGCAACAAACATATTCATCCTTAATTTTGATGACGAAATGAACACTTCAAGGTAAACTCAAGTGAACTGTCCGAAAGAAGTTGTTTGATCATATACATGTCAAGCCAAGCCAAAAATACAATCACCGGCCAGGTACACATTACTAGTACTGGCTTTTATACACTTTTGCCTTCAGAATTGCCTTAATCCTTTATGGCATTGTTTCAAGAAGGTACTAGAAAATTCCTCTAAGATTTTGCTCCATATTGACATGATAGAATCACACAGTTGCTGCAGATTTGTCGGCTGCACATCCACGATGCAAATTTCCTGTTCCACCACATCCCAAAGGTGCTTCATTGGATCTGGTGACTGTGGAGGCCATTGGAGAACAGTGAATTTATTGTCATGTTCAAGAAACCAGTCTGAGATGATTCACATTTTATGACATGGTGCGTTACCCTGCTGGAAGTAGCCATCAGATGATGGTTTAACTTTGGTCACAAAGGGATAGACTTGGTCAGCAACAATACTCAGGTAGGCTGTGGTGTTGACACAATGCTCAGTTGGTACTAATGGACCCTAAGAATTCCAGAAAATATCCCCCACATCATTACACCACCACCAGCCTGAACTTTTGATACAAGGCAGGATGGATCCATGCTTTCATGTTGTTGATGCACAAGTCTGACCCTACCATCTGAATATTGCAGCAGAAATCGAGACTCATTAGACCAGGTAACGTTTCTCCAATCTTATATTGTTCAATTCTGGTGAGTCTTGACCATGCCTAAATGCATTGAGTTGCTGCCATGTGATTGGCTGATCCGAAATTTGTGTTAACGAGCAGAATTAAGGTGTACCCAATAAAGTCTGCATCGGTGCATCCTCGATATCAAGAACACATCCGGGGAACTTCACACATCCTCCATTCTTGCGGTCTTGAGTATCGGAACTGAACTTTGGCAGCTGATGATGACGTTACACAAGAAGACAAGGACGCAAGACCGCTTAAGAACGCATATTGAGAAACAGCCTACGTGTTGTTGAATAGTGTGGTGGGCGGCCTATTGGATAAGCAGCGTCATCCTGGGAAAGGAGCACTCACGCCACCTGGATGCAATTACATCGATCGCCTGCACCTGGGACTCGTTCCCTCAAGCCCTTTAAAAACGCCACAGTGAAGACAGACGCTGAGAAGCCTCTCTGCTAACCACAACTCTAATGAGTTCTCTCTCTTTTACTCTCAGAGACCACAGACTGATTGAGACAGGTGATTGGTGTCTCACACAAGCACAAACAGGAAAAAGGATCAACTCACCTACAACTCATCTGAACGCCACTTCACTTGGACTACGAGAAGTTCACTGAAGACACCTGCGCACCTAACACACCTTCAATTTCACCAGCACTTTAAATAAAAAGCCCTTCGGGGGGTCTGCATTGTGTCTGCATTTTCACTCCACCCTGGTACAATAGTTTTAAGACAGGCATGTCCACACTCGGTCCTGGAGGGTCGGTTTTCTGGAGAATTTAGCTCGAACCGTAATCAAACACACCTGAACCAGCTTCAAACAAACCTGAAACAGCTAATCAAGCTCTTACTAGATGTACTACAAACTTCCTGACATGTGTGTTGAAGCAAGTTAAAGCTAAACTCAGCAGGATACTGGCCCTTCGGGACCGACTTTGGACACCCCTGCTTTAAGAGAACTTTGATGAAAAGTTTTGATCCACTTCAGTTGTTGACTACTGTATAATAAGCATCCTAGCAATGATAGATGAGAGCCAATAATCCTAACAAATTGACGATAAGAAGAAAATGGATAAGAAGTTCTATTAAGTCCAATCTTATTTCATCAGTAAACTTCCTGGTTTTATTTTGAAGTCTGGAACTAACATTTACACCCAGGCGTATCAGGAAAAGTTCAAGAATGTTGACTTTGCAGAATAAATACATAACATTAGCAATGACTTTTCTACAGGTGTGCTTGGACTTACTAAAATAACTGTGTTGCTTTCAGACTAAAAGCCATTGCAGACATTAGGACATCAATCATGTGTGTAAATATTGCCATTGTTTGTTTTTTTTTTGTGTATTTTTTTTGTTCTTCAACTTGAACTGCTTTCAGTTCTGCACACTGCATTTGACACAAGTGTTTCAGCTCAGCTCATTAGTAAAGGCGGCATGAACTGAATTTGGAGTGTCAGATTAGCGAGACACCTAAAGGCTGTGTCGAAACAGGAAGGCAGATGCCATTCTCTGAAAGCTGCAGACACATTAACATTGTGACTAATGATCTAAAACAAGTCAACTGAGTTTCGGAGACAACCAAGCAAATATTTAATAAACGCATAACATGGTCTTGTAACAATGATTTTATTAGATGTATTTAAAAAAGGATATGCATATTTGCTTTCATTCCCTCCATTAGATCAGGGATTAGATTGACAGTTATCCGACGTTGAATATCTGAATGTGCATCTATGCTGCATTCACAAGTGATCCCATTAACCAATCAATCAACCAGCCCACCAATCAATAAATCAACCAACAACCCAACTACTTACCTACCGATCAATCATCCAATCAACCAACCAGCCCACCAACCAATAAATAAACCAACAAGCCAAACTAGTTACCTACCAATCAATCATCCAATCAACCAGCCCACCAACCAATAAATAAACCAACAAGCCAAACTAGTTACCTACCAATTAATCATCCAATCAACCAGCCCACCAACCAATAAATAAACCAACAAGACAAACTAGTTACCTACACTGTAAAAAATAACGGGTGAAATATACGGTAAAATACCGGCAGCTGTGGTTGCCAGAAGTTCACCGTAAAATATAAGGTTGCAACGTGCAATGCTTTACAGAATACTTTTTGATGATCTGTAAATTTTACAGTTGAAAACTGCTGTATGTTTACAGTAAATTTCTGTTAAATAAAACAAATGTATTGTAAACATGTTTACAGTAAATTACTTTAAAAATAGCAGTCGTAAGTGTAAATTCCTTTACAGTAAACTACTGTGTATAATAAATATACTGTAAAACTAACTACATTCTATTTCCGTAATAAACATAAAACAACTGTATTAAATATAATAGTATTTTATTGTAAAGTTCAGTTTTACAGAAAATTACCGGCAGCTGTGGTTGCCAGAACTTTACCGTAAAAAACACGGTAAAACACAAAAGACATTACAGTTGTTTGCCACAGATTTTACAACAATCAATCAGGTTTTTGAATTGCAAAATGAACTAGTAAATACAGTCTATAGCAACTGAAGGCACAAACTATAATTATTAGATTTTAATGAAACTACATACAGGGACTGTGTTAAAACAGTTTGAGCTGATCCAATAACTTGACCAGTGTACTCACAAAGGCGTGTTGATGTTGGAAATAAAATGTGTCCATATATAAAAGTAAGGATAATCAATGAAGACATATACTGTACATCCATCAGGGCTGCTTGCTCTGGTTGAACAATATTGAGCCCACACTTGACGGAAGACACAGGACTGTGTATGTTCCAAACTTGAAATGTAGTACTGCTTGAAGTCTTGCATGTAGTCACTATTTCAATATGGACTGGCATGATCTCTCTGCAGAAAACAGACACAAAGACAAGTTAGTTCAAGAGAAATATGCTTGAACTGAAATAAACTCAGTCTTCTTTTCTTTAATTGATTACCAATGAACTGCACACAAGCAACACCATAGAATTTTGTAGGCCACTTTAATAATAAATACAATAATTAATAATCAATATTAGGGCAAAAGATTGAAATAGACACATCTCAGCACTGAGCTATCATAAGTATTTGCTTCACTCTGTCAGCTTGGAGCCTAAATTCAACAATTCACACAATTTGTACTAAATCATCAGATAGGAGTCATCAGATACAATCCTAGTCATTCTTACAAAAAAATACAATAAAGTTTTCTAGGTTGAGTAATTGCTATCTATAATAAAATAATTGTTTTTAAAAATATATATTTGTAGAAAAACTAGTTTAAATATAAAGTTGATAAAATATTTACATTGTGTGCCATTTTTGCTTTAAACTGCAATTAAAGATCTGTGTTGACAGTACATTTTTCAAAAGAGTATACAAACATCATTGTCTGCTATAAAGAGTCTTTTACTTTATCTTTTATCCCAAACCATTATTTTTAGTGTGTGGTCATAATTAAAGGGACAGTTGAACAAACAATGAAAATTTTGTCAATAATTACTC
The DNA here is from genome assembly GCF_052040795.2 of Danio rerio. Classification (NCBI taxonomy): domain Eukaryota; kingdom Metazoa; phylum Chordata; class Actinopteri; order Cypriniformes; family Danionidae; genus Danio; species Danio rerio. The sequence continues at coordinate 47,738,336 of NC_141041.1, read as the reverse complement.
ACCTTCATGTTGTTCTAAAACCTTAAGACTTCTGTCCATGTTCAGAACACAAATTATTATTATTTTTATTTAATCTAAGAGCTCTTTCTGATCCTCCCACAGATAGCAATGCTCCTTGTGTGAAGCAATGATAATACTTTTGGGAAACATTTTCAACAACACTTCTGATGTATAACATGGTACACTGGGAGCATTACCCAGTGTATATCATAACACCAGTTACATCATCATAACATTTTTATTTAACTACTGATTACATGTACTTATTAAGGGAGGATAAGAAAGTTCTTGGACTAAATATAAAATATATTTTAGTGTGTTTAAAAGATGAACAAAGGTCTTTCGTTTTTAGAACTACATGAACATAATAACAGAATTTTCTTTTTTAGATGAACCATTCCTTTAATGCATTATGCTAATATATTATTATAATCACAGTGTTGCAGGTATTGTTAATGCTGTTCTGTTGTCAACTATTGTTGTTTATTGATATAAAATTTGATGGTAAACACTATAATCTAAAGTTGTAAAATGATGTTAATAGACAAAAAAATCGATTAACTCGAGGAAATCATGTGGCAAAGTAAAAGTATTTATTAATATACTTTTTAGGGCGACATGGTAGCGCAGTGGGTAGCACGATCGCCTCACTGCAAGAAAGTCGCTGGTTTGAGTCCCGGCTGGGTCAGTTGGCATTTCTGTGTGGAGTTTGCATGTTCTCCCTACGTTCGCATGGGTTTCCTCCGGGTGCTCCGGTTTCCCCCACAGTCCAAACACATGCGGTATAGGTGAATTGGGTAAGCTAAATTGTCCGTAGTGTATGAGTGTGTATGGGTGTTTCCCAGTGACGGGTTGCAGCTGGAAGGGCATCCGCTGCGTAAAACATATGCTGGATAAGTTGGCGGTTCATTCCGCTGTGGCGACCCACAATAAAGGGATTAATATAGGGACTAAGTTAAAAAGAAAATGAATGAATAAATATACTTTTTACGCTTTGATTAATTCACATTTTAAAACATGAATTAAATAAATAGTTTTACAATTGTCTATTTATTTGTCCATTTAAATGGTAATTTATGTAAATTTTTATGCTTCAATTATTAAATTGATAATTTGCTTCTTCATTTTATTTCTGACCAGCACTCCTGCTCCTCTATATAAATACACCTACTGTAGCTAAAACATAAATGCACCATTTATTTAATTTGTGTATTTATACTGTGTATCTTTTTTTAATTACAAAAATGAAATGATGAAATAACAATTTTTATCACCCACGACTGCTTGAGTCTACCTAGCATTTGTTACACCATACTATAACACTGCTTACCATCAATTATCCTTAAGACTGGCGTCTGACTGGGTCCAGACTTGACTGAAGAGAGGTCTCTTACACACAGGATACAATGTTCAGAAAACCGGAACTTTTAGAAGGTCCTCTCTGTGAACAGGGGAAAAGAAACAAAAAAGGAACAATTCTAACATTAATAGTTATTAAATAAATATAACTAATTTTAGCATTTACACAATAGCTACAGTAAATATTGCTGCAGTTTCGAAATATTGAGCAGTTTGTGTTATTTCCAACTCAAAAGAATAATAATAATAATGTAAACAATGTACATAAATATAATACAATTTAGCTGAGATTTTCTTTACTCTTTTTTTTTTTTTAAACACAAACTTTACTAAGATGACAATGTGATGAATGTGTGGTAATATTGTTCTGTAAATGTGCAAGACAACTTTAGCAATATAATTTTTTATTATTTTTTAAAAGCTAGCATAAAATTAAGTTAAATATAAACTAAAATAAAATTACACTTCAGTTGAGATCAAGCATAAAAATCTGTTTTGAGATTGTAAATTAGGACAATCCACTGCTATACAAGGAAAGATTGGAAACACGTTTGGGTTGTAATAAAATACTCTTTTAATGAAAGGTAATTTTAGTTCTACAATTTTGTGATACCAACAGAGTAAGGTTAGTTGAGCAACTGACCAAACAGTAGCATGTATGATCTGACAAATTGATGCATGGCAGTTAATTTAAAAGCTTATAATTTATATGTACTCACTGAAGCTTAGAGCCTGGCCACACCCCGTTTCTGCAAAGTTGGAAGCACCGAATTGCTCATCTGTGTAAGGTAAAGCAAGAGTTAAATAGGTAATTAGTACTTTTAAATTGATGTTTAATAATCAACAAAACTTACCCAAATTTATACTTGAAAGGTCTCTTATCCAAATAGAGACTTGTCAGGAAAAGAGAGTCCTTGTGTTCAAACTCTGGCAGACATAAGAAAATATATTGTCCTAAATAAGACAAAAATGTTTCAAGCATATCTTTCACTCTTTTAAAAGCAGTATGCACACTACATGTACTAAATAAATGGCTACATTTAGGGAAAAACAACAGCTGTGCTTCACAAGCCGCTCAACAAGTTCAACACAACACATACCGTTATTGCAGCAACCAAAGTTGCAATCCTGATCTCTTTCCATTGTTTCCTGATGAACTTTAGTGTTGCTGTTCAATAAAGTGGATACAACAAAAATGTCTCATTAAAAGTGAAATTTTAAAAAAAATAAACATTATTAAAAAAAAAGTATTAATTAACACTTTTTGTCCAGAAATGTGTTTCCTTGAAGTCATCATCTAGTGAAGGTTGAATGCAGTGCCTGAAATGTGTTAGAAGATAAAAGCTTTAATTTTACACAATATGCAATATTTAGCTTATAGAATGTGTTTACACATGCTGTTTTGTGTAAAAATAATTACATAAATATTCTCAAGTGTTTAGTTTACTTACTTTTACGTAGATTCTTAGATTTTAGCAATCCCACCAGTCATTAACTTAATCTGAAGTGTCACAATAATCACTGAAAAAAAGGTGTCTGGAAAGCATTTTCCAAAAGGTTTATTAAACTCCGCATGTAATCAGCCAAACACTCTGAACTCCTTGCTAGTACCAGAATATTTTGAAACAAAAAAAATAAATTAATAATAATTATAAATGCCAAAATCATAAGCATATAACACTATGTGCAGGGAGTATAATGAATTTGTTTTGTAACATCTTTAGAAAAATAAATTTAGTATATAAATTTGCTCTTTCCCTCAATGAAAACTAGAAAAAAAATGGAACAAATGCAGCCTTTAACAAAAATGTCTGTTACATTGTACTTTTAACAAAATCTGGAATAAGCCAGTTTACCAATTAAACAAAAACAATGCTCAATAAAACATTATCATTAACCCAAATACTAAAAGCGTACTTTCTTTGTTGGTGGTTAACAGATAAGGTAAACTGAAAACTCAATTAGTGGTGTATACGTGTTGTGTTAACACTTCAAATGATGTGAACTGAAAGTCCATATTTAACATGCCTCTCTCCACTCATGATCTGAGAGATCTGCAATGAGTGTGAGGACTCTTGGATTCACTGTTAGCTGTTTCTTGTTTTTCTTAGTTTCCACTTTTGTGCCCTTCTCAGGATTGATGTTGAAGAAACACCTTTATGAATGCAAGAATTCAAAATTAACCACTAGATTAAGTGATTTGTTTAAAATAAATAAATAAATAAAATTATTTACCTCTGAATAAACTCAAGTGTGGAGCCCAGACCCACAGGATAGTGAATGTTGAGGCAGTAGTAGGTTGCAAACATCATGCAAACAGCCGAGATGAAGGTGGAGATGTATTCGTTGACAATTTTCTGGTCAACACTCAGCATGAAATGCTTTGCAGCATAGCATGATGTTCCTGCAAGAAAACATAGTTAGAAAATAACTATTACACATGTATTACACATGAGCTCTGACTCCTTCAAAAAAACAGATCAACTTACCGCATACAATGATGCATGGAGTCACAGGTAAGCCTTCCACTTGTACTTCTTTTGCCATACAAGTTTCTTCCACATAGAAGAACAAGTCCTCCTCTTTTTCATTAAAGTAGGAGAGGATGAGGAGCACCAGATCTTTTACATCTTCTGAGCAGCCCTCCAGCTGTCCTCTCAGAATTTTCAGCTTTGTGGCCGCTTGCAAAACATGTTTGCTTTTTTCTGCACAAACACTTCTCATGAAATCTAAAACACGTTTTCCTTTTTTTTCAACATTACTGAGGAAAGTCTCTTTCAGGGAAACACCAGTTAATTCATGAAAGTGAACTGCCATGCCAACTTCCTTGAATAAGAAAGGCCACTCTTGCATGAGGAATTGCAGATCGGTTCCACTGTTCACTGATTTACGCTGGGAGAAGTATGTGCACTTCATGAGATGTTTTACCTCCTCTGTGTTGAAGGTTGCCTGTTCAAATATCACTTTCATTTTCTCTTTTTTCTCTTCTTGGCTTTCCAGTGTCTCACTCACTGGCATAAACTTCATTTCCCACTTTATGCAGCCATATGTGTCCTGAACAGCTGCCCTCTGTTCAGCTGTGATTTCATCTGTGTCAAATTCATCTGACCCCCGTCTGCGCTTTAATATTCTTGGTACTGAAGACCGCTTTACATTTTCAATTCGTGCTTGCAGCTGCTTGACGAGTGAGTGATATCCTGTTCCTACCACATCACCTTCTATAACATCTTGCAGTGACAGTGGATACTTTGCTACCATTTTCTTCGCAACCTCTGTGGAGGATTGTTTACCAGGAGAAGAAGAGGCATGCATCATTTCAGCAACTACAATTCGGATCATTTCTCTGCGTAACTTTGAGCTTGGCCTTTTCCCTCTCTCCAAACTCTGCATTAAGGCTTCTGGGAGCTTCTCCCATGGAATCTGGAAGCTGTCGACCCAATCTGCAGTAGCAATCATGTGTCTGGGTGATGGTGAGGGTGAGGGTGAGGAAGACAGTGAGACTGAGGAGCACGCTGAGGACACTGGAGAGGTCAATGTTGACTGACTATGGAATTCAGTTGTCTCTGCTGTAAAATAAATTGAAATTTAAATGTACAGAATGAAATTTGTTTTTTTTATCTTAACTTACAAGTAAATGTAACTTTCTGCATAATGTACTTACTGGATTGTTTCCATGCAGCCAACAGTTTTCTAGCTTGAACTGGTCTCAGTACTGTGAGCAGATCAGCTTCCTTAATATACTGTAAATCTTCAGTGGCTCCCACACCTAAAGATTGTAATGTCTCCAATACAATATTTAGATTTGAGGTTGGTAGGTCTGGTAACACATTAGTAATGGCACTGCTTATGTTGCTTGGCTCTACGTCATCCATTCTGAGTAAAAAAATGTAAAAAGACAAAAAGAAAAAAAAAACTTTCAATTTTGACAGCACAAGACATAATTAGTGTGACAAAACACTGTGTTTCAATGGAACCAGTCGTTGTCCATCTTTCATGTAAGCAGCCAATGGATAGAAATCAATCATGTCACAGATGTTAAAACACTGGATCATTTCATTGTCTTTCCTCACTGAGTACACATGGTACTGAGGAAGGAATTCTGCTGTGTACATTGACACCAAAAGATAAACGGTGTTGTTTTTTACCAAAATGAGCACAAGTTCACCAAATTCCACCAAGTCAGTATACCCTGTGACAAGGAACTGTCCTTTCTTGTAGGCTGTTCCTTTATAAACCATTTCTACTGTGACAGCTGTGTTGGTATCAGTGAAACCATATTGTCTGACTGCATCCTGAATGCCTTTACTGTACAGTGTTGAGTAGAATGGAGAACCACCTTTAATTTGCAAAACAGCCTGTCTATTGGAGCCTGCTGATAAATAAGCCTGCAACATCTGATGTCTGTTAGACAAAGTGAGACCAAGGTTTTTGAAATTCCTCAAATTTCTTGCACATCTTTTGAAATAGCTATGCTTGCTTTCGAAACGCATTGTCCACAATCTAATCAAGGGGCCAAATTTCAGAGTCAGTGCTGGATAATGGCGTAAGTAATGATGCTTAGGTCTCAGCTTAGTTTCGGGGAATATAGATGTTCTGGATTCTAAATACTCTTCAATAAGGACTTCAAGATATGCAATTTGAGGAACAGAGATTTTCTGAGCACATACCATGTCCACAATGTCTTTCAGCTGCAGAGTCAGCTGCCACACATCATCTGCTGCATCTTTCACTTGATCACCAATTATGAGAGGCATCAGTCTTAAAAAATTCCAGTTCTGTATTGCATTTCCAGTGAGCTTACCTGCTTGAGGGTTGACCTCACATGGCTTAGCAGCAGCATCTGAGGCACAGTATTTGAACTGTTTAATACGCCTGTTCAATGTAGAGTATGTGAACCATTTTTTTTTTTTATGAAGTATTTCAGATACAGTGCCACATCATATGACAAAACACCCTCAAATATGTCGTGTCCCACACAAGGTGGCAGACCAGGCTGACACACATTAAAGTATTTCAAAGTATTGAATTCTGACCTGAATTTTACTCCTTCCACGTCTTGTGCTCCTTCTGCTTGGATGCGGTCAATTGCTGAGTTATAGTTTTGAATTGTCCGGGCTGGTCCACACAGATTTGGATCACCCTGAAATTCAGATCGAGTAATTAGACAATATCTACAGAAATGTTCTGCACGGCTGAAATTTTCAGAGAACCCACCAATGCAGTGGGATCCTAAATTATCGCCGGCAATGCAATAGACCGTTCCTTTTACTACGGTTTCATCTGAAACAGGAATTCCATTCTCCTCCAAATACTTTAAGTCTGCTAGTAAATTAGAGAACACCTTAGCATGCCCAAATTCTTTAAAATCTTTTTCTCTGCACAATAAAACAAGTGACATGTGGTTTGTGTCTGACCTTACATGAAGTGGCAAATTAGCTACAGATAAATAAACAGCTAATATTTTATGTCTTGTCTTTGCAGAGCCTAAAGGATTAACAACTTCAAATGCATCCTGATACAGTACTAGTTTTAGGCCTGATGGATTCTGAACAAAAAATTCATTTGATTTGAACATCTGGCCATCAGTAACATCAGTTAAAACATCTGTGGGTGTGTCAGTGGGGTGCTCCTCAGACATACAATCCTGCCACATATCAGACTGCAATAAGCATTTTAAAGTCTCTTTGACTGGCACATAATAGGCAAACCTATCTTTTCTGTTCTCATCCCTTCCTAACAAAACAGTCTTAGGCTCCACATAATTGAAATTTTTTTTGAAACACTGAGCTCTTGTGTGTGCAGTCCTCATTGGCCCTGTATGACATGCAGAAAACAGATCAGATTCCTTGACAGACTGACAAATTTTGGTGATCTCATCTTCTGTTAAGGATGTTTCATTCTTTAGCTGTGAAGCAAGTTTACTTAAAGTATATGTCTGACCCAACTCGTGTATATTTTGAATCTCCTCAACAATGTTCTGTGTGGTTGAATCAGGCACTAAGAGCTGCCCTTGCAGTTTTAAGTAAAATAAACAAATATTTTTAAGAAAAAGATCGTTGAAATCGTCGGATGTATCTACATCACATTCAAATTCATGGCCACAGTCATGTGACGTTAATTCGGTTGTTACAGATTGTGAAGATGACTGATAAGCCGACGAGTCTCTGTACAAGTCACTAATTGTGCTTTCTGTGAAATGTTTGTGTTTCCGTGACATGTGGGAGGTAAAGGAAGATTTAACTTTAAAAGCATCTGTGCATCCTCTTACTGGACAACTCACAACACGTCCTTCTACAATGTGGTCTTTCAAGTGTGCTATTAGAGATTTAGCATCTTCACACTGTCGATCACATAACGCCATTGCACATTTAATAGGCATAACATCTGTCCCGACAGCAACGTTAACAGGCGCATTTACGTTATGTTTTCTGTAAAAATGAGCCTTAAGCGATGCATATGTACAGAAAGTCTGTTTGCATTCGGCTGCAAAGCACTTAAATAAACGCGGTTCATTTCGGTGAAGTTTGCAATGTATTACATAAGCCCTCAATGATTTGACTGACTTGCCACAGAAATTGCAACTCAACATCGCTAATACTGATTCTGTAAAATGTACTTTTAGTGTAGAACCGTGTTGTCAAACAGACTTACCTCGTTAGCAGGGAGTTAGCAGGTGCCAAAGGTTTGCACTAAGCATCACAAGTTGAAGAGCGGGCGCGCTAAATCGGCGGCTGAAATATAAAATGTCGACAGTTCACGTTAGCTCATTGGGCGGTGCTATTCCGCCATTTTAAACGGTGTGCGCGCTCATTTTTCGCCAACTGAAATATAAAATAACGTTGACAGTTCACCTTCGTTTACTGAGTGGTGCTATTACTACATTTAAATATGCACTTTGAATAGTATAAATGTTCGTAATTTATACTCAAGTTAACAAGTAATTGTTAAATAAATACACTTTGCGTCAGACAAAAAGTCTTCCCCCAACTTCACAAATTGCAAGTTACCCTATGAAAAAATTTAAAATAGGCATTGGACTCACCACTTGCATTGCATGCAGATCGTGATTTTTTTTTTCTCTGCATGTGTGTTCATGTTTTTTACAGAATTTTTAAAACATGCTGTTTAATAATAAATAATCAATAATAAAACACATTTCATAATTAAAAACACTTTCATAATTGTCTTCATAATTCATCTTTTATTTTTGCTCATTCTAGCATCTTTTATTTCAACCTTTTATTTCAGCCTTTAACCTATATAGTTGTGATTAAATACAAAGTAATATGAAAAATCTAATATTTTTACAACATGATTACATAGTGGGCAACACGGTGACGCAGTGGGTAGTGCTCACAGCAAGAAGGTCACTGGTTCGAGCCCCGACTGGGCCAGTTGGCGTTTGTGTGTAGTTTGCATGTTCTCCCCGTGTTCACGTGGGTTTCCTCCGGGTGCTCCAGTTTCCCCCACAGTCCAAAGACAAGCAGTAGTGTATGTGTGTGAATGAGTGTGTATGGATGGACCCAGTAATGGGTTGCAGTTGGAAGGGCATCCGCTGTGTAAAACATATGTTGGATAAATTGGCGGTTCATTCGGCTGTGGTGACCCCTGATGAATAAGGGACTAAGCCGAAAAGAAAATGAACGAATGAATGATTACATAAAGGTCGATATATTTGTATTTTTACAATTATATCTTGAATTTGTTTTTCATTGCCTTTAGCAATTAAATCTCAGATTTGATCCATAGGGCCTATTTAATGAACAATACACAAAAGTACAGTAAATGACAGAATATTATAACATTTTACATTAAAGACTCAAATAAAACAGCATATGCTGGTGATGTAGCCTATGTTTTGATGCCCGTATTCTGGTTTCAATGTAATATCTTGGCCCTGACCACCATTGAGACCAGCAAGACCAGCATTGAAACCAGCATACCTTACCAGCATATGCTGTTTTTTGTTTTTGTTTTTCAACAAAGTGGATGGTTTGACCAAAAAAATAAATAAATATGTCATTAATCATTTTCGGAACAGAAATTAAAATACTTTGGATTTTAACATTGTAATTTGTGGCGTAAGAACCCTTGCTGTCTATGGGAGGAACTACGATTAAATCCAAAATATATTAATTTGTGTTCTGAAAATGAACAAAGGTCTTACGGGTTTGGATTTTTTTCTTTTTGAGTGAACTATCCCTTTTATTTGACTAACATATACCATTCTTTTAACCTCTTGTTACTGTAGAATTTAAAGTAAGTTTCTGTTGAATTTTTGAAGGTTTTATATTGTAAATTTTATAGTACACATCAACAAAATGTGTTTTTACACAGAATTATACTGTTGATTTTAGGGTAATTACTTGCTTGAGAAGTTACGGTATTTTTTTATTTATTTCACCAAAAAAATATATTTTTACTGTAAAAAGTTGTATTTATTACATATTAAAAGAGTAAAAATTAAAGTTATGTACTCTTTCCTAAATTACGGTGATTTAATGTATGTAATACAGTCATATACTATTTTGGTTTAAATAGTCTTTTACTGTTGCTGCTTTACAGTTTTTTACTGTAGTTTTCACTGACATTTTTTACAGTGTACCAATCAATCATCCAATCAACCAGCCCACCAACCAATAAATAAACCAACAAGCCAAACTAGTTACCTACCAATCAATCAACCAGGCCACCAACCAATAAATAAACCAACAAGCCAAACTAGTTACCTACCAATCAATCAACCAGGCCACCAACCAATAAATAAACCAACAAGCCAAACTAGTTACCTACCAATCAACCAACTAGCCCACCAACCAATAAATAAACCAACAAGCCAAACTAGTTACCTACCAATCAATCATCCAATCAACCAGCCCACCAACCAATAAATAAACCAACAAGCCAAACTAGTTACCTACCAATCAACCAACTAGCCCACCAACCAATAAATAAACCAACAAGCCAAACTAGTTACCTACCAATCAATCATCCAATCAACCAGCCCACCAACCAATAAATAAACCAACAAGCCAAACTAGTTACCTACCAATCAATCAACCAATAAACCAGCCCACCAACCAATAAATAAACCAACAAGCCAAACTAGTTACCTACCAATCAATCAACCAATCAACCAGCCCACCAACCAATAAATCAACCAACAAAACAAACTACTTACCTACCAATCAATCAACCAGGCCACCAACCAATAAATAAACCAACAAGCCAAACTAGTTACCTACCAATCAATCAACCAGGCCACCAACCAATAAATAAACCAACAAGCCAAACTAGTTACCTACCAATCAATCACCCAATCAACCAGCCCACCAACCAGTAAATAAACCAACAAGCCAAACTAGTTACCTACCAATCAATCAACCAGGCCACCAACCAATAAATAAACCAACAAGCCAAACTAGTTACCTACCAATTAATCAACCAATCAACCAGCCCACCAACCAATAAATAAACCAACAAGCCAAACTAGTTACCTACCAATCAATCACCCAATCAACCAGCCCACCAACCAGTAAATAAACCAACAAGCCAAACTAGTTACCTACCAATCAATCAACCAGGCCACCAACCAATAAATAAACCAACAAGCCAAACTAGTTACCTACCAATCAATCAACCAATCAACCAGCCCACCAACCAATAAATAAACCAACAAGCCAAACTAGTTACCTACCAATCAATCAACCAATCAACCAGCCCACCAACCAATAAATAAACCAACAAGCCAAACTAGTTACCTACCAATCAATCAACCAATCAACCAGCCCACCAACCAATAAATAAACCAACAAGCCAAACTAGTTACCTACCAATCAATCAACCAATCAACCAGCCCACCAACCAATAAATAAACCAACAAGCCAAACTAGTTACCTACCAATCAATCAACCAATCAACCAGCCCACCAACCAGTAAATAAACCAACAAGCCAAACTAGTTACCTACCAATCAATCAACCAATCAACCAGCCCACCAACCAATAAATCAACCAACAAAACAAACTACTTACCTACCAATCAATCAACCAGGCCACCAACCAATAAATCAATCAACAAACCAAACTACTTACCTACCAATCAATCATTCAAATATTAGAATTTTTTTCAACATGCAATGGCCACACAGAAACGCCACTTGACCCAGCCGAGGTTCGAACCAGCGACCTTCTTGCTGTGAGGCGACAACACTACCTAATGCGCCACCGCATCGCCCCCTTTGTACACAATATATTTTAATTTGGGAAACATTTAAACATTTTTGGAACAGTAAACATGTCAGGCTGTATAATGAAAATGAGCCAGACTTCTGTTGTCTTCATTTGTTTCAAAAACACAGATTTCTTTACAATTTACTTTTTTCTGCTGGAGATACTGCTGTCCTAAAAAAACAAACAAAAAAAGTAAATTAAAAAAAAAAATCGTACTCATACCTTAAATAAAAATTTTGACGATTTTAAAACCTTGACTTTTCAAACCGCGGTATACCTTGAACACGGTTATCACCCCATGCCTAGGGTCAAAACCATTGGAAAGGTAGAGTAACTTGCACTTCTGTGATGGCACCACTAATGTTGAAAAGAACATAGAGATTTTGGAGCACAATAAGCTGCCTTCTTTTCCAGGAACACGCATGCATATTTTAACAAGACAATGCAAACCACATTCTGTACACATTACAAAGTCCTGGCTGCAGAGGAAGAGGATAGAGGTACTTGACTGGCCCGCCCACAGTCCTGACCTGCCTCTAATAAGGAATGTGTGGCACATTTTGAAGAACAAAATGCGACAATAAAGACCCCGTACTCTTACCCAGCTTAAGACTTGTTTGCAGTGAAAATGAGACAAAATTACACCTGAAACACTTCATCACTTGGTGTCTTCAGTCTCTAAATGTTTTTTAAGTGTTGTGAAAAGGAATGACAACAATACAAAGTGATAAATGAAAAACTTTTTTTGAAATGTGTTGCAAGAACCAACATTGAATGCAGATATCCCAAGTCTCCCAGAAGTTCCGTGAGTATCCCGCAAATGCATAGAGACTCCCGGATGCCCGCAAATGAATGATAATCTCCCGGAAATCGCAAGTCTCCCGCTCAGTCCTTTAATACGTTGCACACCCCTCTCCACCGCATTCGTCCCAGCTCTTCAGGTACATTGCCCGCAACTCACCCCGACTTCAGGTATGTAGAGCTCAACTCACCCCCACCACTCATCAGGTACGTCTCGCGCGGACACGCCCCTATTCAGATACCTCGCTCACTCCCCCCCCACCCCACCAGTCACCAGACATGTTGTATTGAGCATGTCTGGGGTAAGATGAAGAAGGGGGCATTAAAGATGGATACAAAGAACTCTCTGGAAGTCCTACAAGAACGCTTTCTTTGCCATCCCAGATGACTTTATTAATAAGTGATTTGAGTCATTGCAGAGATGTAAGTATGCAGTCCTCCAAGCTCATACTACACTATGACTTTATATTCCATACTGGACATTATTTCTGTTAAGTAGAATGATGGGTAACACTTTATAATAACTACACACTATAAATCATTTAATAAGCATTAGCAAATAGTGAATTCATTATCCGTTAAGCATTAACTCTACATTAATAAACGTTAGTAAGCAGTTTATAACTGCAGCTACAAATGCTCTATTCTTGACTTATAATCCCATTTAAAATGTGCTTAATAATTGTATTTTCATACTTGGAAAATTATTTATTTTTCATTACTAATTTAAGTATCGCATTATTTACAAACCATTTGTATTTAAGAGTAGTTGAGGGTTTTTAGGATCATTCAGAATGAGTTAGTAAATGATTAATAAACTATTGAATCAACGTTTATGTGTCTTATTATTCAGGCATATATTAATGGTTACTATGTATGTTAATAAATACTTTACTAACTCAACTTCACCTAGTTTTGTGACCTAATCTAAAGTGAGGACTATTCATGCTTTATAAATCCTTTATAAATGACAAATAAAGGCTCAGTTAAATTCTAAACAGGAAAAATTACATCATTCATTCCAATTCATTTAAAGATACACAAATAAAACTGTACTTCAAATAAAAAATAAATCTTTGCAACCTTATCTAAAATAAAATCACTGTAGAGTTTAAACATGACATTTTATTACAATGTTTAATTATTATATTGTTGTTTTATCCAGTTTTGTTGTATTTTGACACTCCTGTTATTCAGCAATGTTTAAACTTTACAGTAATTTTACATTTCAGAAAAGATTGCAAACATTATTGTTCATTTGATTCTGAGCCGTTATTTGTCATTTATAAGGGATTTATAAAGCATGAATAGTCCTCACTTTAGATCAGGTCACAAAACTGCATGAAGTTGAGTTATAAAGCATTTATTAACATATTAGTTAACTATTATATGCCTGAATAATAAGATATATAAACGTTAATTTCTGGTTTGTAAATAATGCAATACTTAATTTAGTAATGAAAAATTAATCATTTTCTTAGTATGAAAATACAATTATTAAGCACATTATAAATATGGTTTTAAGTCAAGAATAGAACATTTGTAGCTGCAGTTATAAACTGCTTACTAACGTTTATTAATGTAGAGTTAATGCTTAACAGATAATAAATTCACTATTTGCTAATGGTTAATAAATGATTTATAGTGTGTAGTTATTATTGTTACGACTGGGTGGAGTGACAGGAGACAACAGAAGGTAAGATCCAATATGCAGGTTTATTCAATGTCAGGCAAGCAGTGGTCATCAGATGCAAACAGGTATATTAAGGCAGTCCAGAATCATAAACGTTAAACAGGCTAAAGGTCGAAAGGCAGGCGGCTACACAGGATAACAAGGATACAAGGCTAGGATCGAGACACGGAGAAACAAGACAGGGAAACGCGTTGTAATGTCACAAAATGCAAACAAGACTCTGCAAACTGGAAGCGTGAATGAGTGGCTTATGAATGGAGTGATATCAGTCTGTGACAAGGTTCAGCTGGTGATTGCAATCAGGATAGATGAATGAACAGGTGTGCGTGTTTGGGAGCAGTGCATGTGTGAAAATGTAGTCCTGGGAAATGCGGAAATGTAGTTTTGAGTTCGTGTGAGAACCAGCGATCTCTGGAAAGCGATCGCTGGTTGTGTGACAATTATAAAGTGTTACCGATTGATGTTATATTAAAAACAGCTAATCACAAAAAAGACCTTATTAATAAGATCAATAGATAGATTTGAACATGGTAACATTAGTGAGAGCTTATGGGAGGTTTGAAAAGCGCTAAAACATTTTGGAGAGAAATACAACAGTTACTGGACATGAATGAATCATTCTGATGAAGATGCATTGAGCGTCTATATTCACATACGAAACAGAGTATGCTTTGAAAACGAGTGTACTTTGAAAGGTTGAGTGTTTGACTGTGTGAAGACAAAAGGCATACTTCAGGCCCAAAACTGTCACTGTGAATTTAAAACACAGGAAAAACGTAGAGGCTCATCATTTCTTGGATGCGGCGTTTGTTGGTGCTGTCAGTTCCGCTGTCTGTCCCTGGTGATATGCCTCAGTCTCCATAATGAGTGATACATTAGCAGAACATCGTGCGTCACTACGGAGCCAATACATGGGTGAGGAAAATCAATGTTGTTCCTTAGTCTCCAAATGCATCAGCATAGCAGCATGCTAATGGATTTCACTTTCATATAGGAGCATGAAAACCATTAGTCGAGAGCTAGGTACAATAAGCAGCTCAGTTTTGCAGGTAGAAGCCTGATATATCAAACAAATAATAAAAGGGAAAATAAATACATGCACACGTCTAAAAAAAAAACATAACCCTTTAAACTTTTTTGGAGAGTGCCAAATACGTCCCAGGAGGAGGTACGTTTTTAGTACATAACAAAGTCACTTTTAGTTTACATATTAGTACAGTATCATGCATGTACTGTTGTTAAATGTTACCACATATGGCCTATTGAATTACAAATAACCGTGTTGTATCAGAAGTACAAAATGTGCAATGTAAAAGTCTAATCATTAACGTTGCATAAAACATTCCCCTAATTCTTTAATAGCCATAATGACTTCTGGGATTTTTTTTTTTTCCTGGGGTTAAATGTTAAGTAGTAGCCAACAAGTATAGGGGGGGAAGAATGTATGAGAATATTCACCTCTTGGGGGAAAGAACAAATTACATCTTAGCTTTCTTATTAGCTCTGATGCTAGCCCCCTGTCCCTGTTGTATTACTAGTGGAAATTGAGTTTATTCAGTGAGAGGCTTGTTCCCTGCATGAAAGCTTCCACGTCTTTCCACATTTCATCACACCAATCTAAAAATCCATAAAGCTGTAGAGTTTTCAGTGTCAGTTGTTGGGACCTTTCAAAAGACACTCTCCCTTGATGTTCTGCTTCGTGAGTCACAAATTTTTAACTAGCGTGGAGAGTGTGACAAGTAAACAAGTGGGGTTATGTTTTTTACATTTATAAATACAGAGCCTTCAGAAAACTGACACGTTTCCTTTCCTACCTGGCGTTGCAGCCTTACAGCCTAAAAGCATAAATAAATGCATACATACATGCAGTTGAAGTCAGAATTAATAGCCCCCCTGTTTATTTATTTTTTTCCAATTTTTGTTTAACGAAGAGCAGATTTTTTTCAACACATTTCTAAACATAATAGTTTTAATAACTCATTTCTAATAACTGATTTATTTTATCTTCGCCATGATGACAGCACATAATATTTGATAAGATATTTTTCAAGACACTTCTATACAGCTTAAAGTGACATTTAAAGGCTTAACTAAGTTAATGAAGTTAACTAGGCAGGTTAGGGTAATTAGGAAAGTTATTGTATTACGATGGTTTGTTCTGTGGACTACAGGGGGGAAAATAGCTTAAAGGGGCTAATAATATTTATCTTGAAAAAATTAAAAAATTAAAAACTGCTTTCATTCTAGCCAAAATAAAACAAACAAGACTTTCCCCAGAAGAAACAATATTATCAGACATACTGTGAAAATGTTCATGCTCTGTTAAACATAATTTAGGAAATATTTAAAAAAGAAAAAAAAATCAAAGTGGGGCCAATACTTCTGACTTCAACTGTACACACATACCTGAATGAATCAATTAATGAATGGATGAACGTTTTGTGATAGTGTTGCACATTTATTAAAATAAAACATGACATGTATTTTTTAGATTCATGTGAAAAGAAAAAAAAATCTAAATATATCACTTATGTAAAGGAATTAATTATTGAAAGAGATATTATTATATATTACAAGATATCAAAATTTTTGTTTTACACTGAATATTGCATTACTGTTAAAGATTTAAATTAGTCTGTATGCAAATTTGAAGTACCATCAATAGAGAAAGATGTTTAGCAATCGACATATTAATATAAAATCTATTTAAAATATCAAAATTAAAATGATGCAAAAACAAACACAATGTGCTCAGGGGTAGCTCAGACATTTGGTTGGTGTTCTTTGGGCAAGGTACTCACCAAAACAACAACAAAAATAAGTCCAAGGCACTCGAAAAGTGTGGAAAATTTAAAAAGCCTTTATTCACATGGCCAAACCCTAAAAAAAAAAAAAAAAAAAAAAACTCTGCATTTGGCAAGGATCTGCCTTCATCAGGGTGACGCACCTAATGACTGTTACCCTGATGAAGGCAATTGATGAAACTTGAGTTTTTATTTTAGGGCTTTTAAAATTTTCCACAATTTTAAAGTCCCTTGGACTTATTTTTGTTGTCCAAATTAAAATGTTTCAATGAATTTTCTAAATTATAGATAAGTATTTATAATAAACATCTTGGTTACTAATGTATCCCAAACTGATGGAAGGAACAGAGATATTATGTACTGGGTTGGGTACCAACTAGGAGTTGCACAAAATAGTTGACTGGTCAACTTTAATAGAATGCCGTGACGCTTTATGATTATCATCGACTAGTAAAACTGTGCAGATCTTGGTTTTTGATCTTGGTTTTTGATCTCCTACAAATAAATGAATTGAATCCATTTTGGAATAAGGCTGCAACACAAAAAATGTGGAAAAAGTGAAGCACTCTAAATAATTTCTGGATGCACTGTAAGTAATATTTTTACTTTGAATGGTAAAAGCTAGATGTTATCCAATAAAGTCACTTTGATGAGTGGTTATACATTTACTAATATACAAATATAACACTGAACCAAATGTATGCCATTCCACATCTTCATAAAGATTTGTTCACGATCAATGAAACACTGTTTAGCTCACATTAACTCACTAAGCATTACAATGATTTGTGTATTAAACATAATCTCAGATCAGCTATAAAGGGGCAGATGATTGCTTTAACAGACTCCAGCCTTTGTATTCGCACTGAGAACAGGCAGGCAGATGATATGCATTTTAAACTCGTGTCCCGGTTGACCTTCCACCCACGATTTAACCTGCTCTCTCCCACTAAGGTTAAATAAAACTCCTATTAAACACCCCTGCAAGCTCTGCACTACAGCCAACGAATACATTTTTAAAAATCTATATAATAACAATCAGCTCAATAAATGTAGAAGGCTGTTATTTTCAATCACTATTGTCTCATCTGAAACTATTTTACTGCAGTAATGCAATTTTAGGTCATTCACAGAATACAAAGAGATGAAAAGTTGCATATAAAAATATAGAATTATGCAAAGGTTGAATGTAGAATGAATGATACAGAACAAGAAATCTGCGCAGTGAGCTAAATTATTTTAGCTGGTTTACCTGCAGATTTTTTTGGATACATGTAATTGACTCCTTTTCTCTGCAGGACTTTGTAGGAAATGTACTTTGCAGAATTACATCATGACTGGAGGCTCGCAAGGGAGTTGCAGAATGTAACCACAGATTTTTATTTTCCATTGTTACATGTTAGAGATCACCATTAAAATAGTATGTCAAACAGTAGAGAAAAAAACACAGTAGTGAGAAAAAAAATAAAAAATCTTTGGAATAATTGTTGTAACTTAATTATATATTGTTTACTTCGATAAGAGCTGTCTTCAGCCTTTAAACTCCATCTATCACAGTGCTCTAAGGTTTGTTACAGGCTGTCAAAGACTTAGGGCCCTATCATACACCTGGCGCAGTGTGGCGCAAGGCGTGACGCAATAGTGTTTTGGTAGTTTCAGCTTGGCGCAAGAGTGGTTTTGAGGTGTTGTGCTACGCTGTTTAAATAGCAAATGCATTAGCACTCATTTGTGCGCCCATAGGCGTTCTGGTCTAAAAAGAAGGCGTTCTGAGGCGGACCGCTGGCGCGTTGCTATTTTGAGAAACTATAATAGATTTTTCATTAGACCAAAACTAACCCGGTCTAAACTCCGGCGCAGAGTTGCGCCTCGCTTACACACTGCTTAATACACACAAGAGAGCAATATGCAAATATCTTTACATATGAAAAAATGTAAATATTAAGGATATATATATATAGGATATAATAAGAATAGATATAGGATATAAATATAAAGGATTAAAATATTACAAAACATATTATTTTCTAGCCTACATAAATATGAAAAATCACTGCTTTTATGTCTTCTTCATCTCAGGGGGCTTTTTCAGTTCATTCATAACAATTTGCTTTTGTATAATGTTATTATTATTAGCAGTATTATTTATTATATCCATATTTATATTTGTTTTATTAAAAACAAGCTTAGATTTGCCCACCTGTCAGGTTTTAGACCATATGGGGCACAGCATGTGTTTTAGGATATAACTCAGGTTTTTGAGCACACTTCATTATTGTTGTTCATTTATTCGTTTGCTGGAAATTATAACTGAATTTAGAAACAGTTTTGAAATGAATATTTGCGCTTAACAAACAAAAGTATTTATTTATAGACTAATTGATGTCTGTGCGTAAAGGTTTCCCTATCCAAGAGCGAATGTGAAAGTAGTTCCATTATCTCTCATTCTCACGCAGTAGATGCTCTGTTTAACAGTTTTCTGTTAAAAACCTGTCAACTGTTCACTGTTTGCTTGTGAAATGCTCATTTTTTCCACTTAGACTTACTTTGCGTCCTGTAAATAGCGAATGCGCTCTTGGCGTGACGCAGGTGACACTTAAAGGTAATGGAAGATGAGACTCTAATTGGTTTATTCTTAAAACACACCTATAACTCATTAAGAAAATAAACTCAACCCTTTTAGACCATACGCCGAAGCGCAAGGCAGATTTCCCGTCCTTAAATTAGCAAAAACGCGTCCTGACATGCCCTGAAAGCATTTGCGCCCTGCGTTTTGCGCTTTGCGCATGGACCGTCAAAATAGAGCCCTTACTCACCATTGTGAACTGTATGCCAAAGCTGAGTGGCCTTCTCTGAATGTAAGAAGGTACACCCATTGGATGACTCTGGTCTACAAGGCTCTTCTGGGACTGGTGCCTTCATACCTATGTTCCCTTCTCCATAAGTCTAAAAGTCAGTATGCCCTACGCTCAAGTGAAGCTTATCATTTGACTGTTCCCCGGGTTCGAACTGAAATAGGGAAGCAAGCCTTTAGTCATGCCGCCCCCTCATCCTGGAATACTCTTCAGTCTGAACTAAAGATATCTGAGCTCATCCCAATGACATCGTTTCGCTCTATCCTTTTTAACAAACAATAACAGTCCATTTCTCAATGCATGTGTTTTTAATATATTGAAATGTGGTAAAGCTGGAAAACTGAACTGTATTTTTATATTATATCAATTTTATATCTATTACTAATATTATTACATTTTTAATTTTAATTTTAATTTTTTATATAAATCGTGTGTTGCAGACCTCTTGGCCAGGTCACCCTTGTAAACGAGATCTTGATCTCAATGGGTTTTTATCTGGTTAAATAAAGAAACATATTTGGGGTGGCAATTTTTCCAAATGATTTTATTTCATTTATTTCATTAATTTATTCAAACATGAGAGTGTTTTACATGAAGTGGCAGTTGGTCAAATATTTGTAATATAGCCTGTAATAAATAAAAAATAGCCTATGATACAGTAAGTCCAGGTGATCATAAGTTCACAATCAGGTGATGTGCTCCACCGGCACAATAATCTTAATATTGTTTTGCTGTTTTTTATATGTGCACGTTTAAGATTTGAGGTAATAACATCGCGATGATGGTCAAAGAAATCTAAACATTATTTTCAGCCCAATGCATTTTCATACGGCACTAAAGAACTTAATTCTTATATTTGCTTTTTGCAGCCTAAAAAGTATAAATATAAAAATGAAGGCAAATAAATAAATGAACAAAATCTTCTTTACGAACATTTCTGTGCCACAAAACCAATTGGTGCGAGACACTTCTTTTTCTTACGTTGAATCTTATAAAAAATGCTGTGCTTTTGTCTCGCTTTAATAAACATATTTAAATATATGTAGCCTCCGGGTTCAAGGTTTTGGGGATTTGTCATAATTTTTAATTAAGTGCA